>NW_028152909.1:0-131495 GCF_951799395.1 Argentina silus | reverse complement strand
CAGCCAAAACTGAGGCTTCAAACTTGATGAAAACAGTCTCTCCCACAATAACTCAAGGGCCGCTTGTGTTTTTTAGGCCTTTGCAAGCTATCGGAAGTGTGTGCGCGGCAGGAGAGACAAATCCATGTTTTCGCGCCTTTTTTGCGATTTCAAGGTCGAAAAACACATAGGCCCCAAAATGAAAGAAACGGCTGGCGCGACAAAACTATGGCTTCAAACTTGATGAAAACAGTCTCTCCCATAATAACTCACGGGCTGCTTGTGTTTTTTAGGCCTTTGCAAGCTATCGGAAGTGTGTGCGCGGCAGGAGAGACAAATCCATGTTTTCGCGCCTTTTTTGCGATTTCCAGGTCGAAAAACACACAGACCCCAAAAATAAAGAAACGGCTGTCCAGCCAAAACTGAGGCTTCAAACTTGATGAAAACAGTCTCTCCCACAATAACTCAATGGCCGCTTGTGTTTTTTAGGCCTTCGCAAGCTATCGGAAGTGTGTGCGCGGCAGGAGAGACAAATCCATGTTTTCGCGCATTTTTTGCGATTTCAAGGTCGAAAAACACATAGGCCCCAAAATGAAAGAAACGGCTGCCGCGCCAAAACTATGGCTTCAAACTTGATGAAAACAGTCTCTCCCATATTAACTCACGGGCTGATTGTGTTTTTTAGGCCTTCGCAAGCTATCGGAAGTGTGTGCGCAGCAGGAGAGACAAATCTATGTTTTCGCGCCTGTTTTGCCATTTCCAGGTCGAAATACACACAGACCCCAAAAATAAAGAAACGGCTGTCCAGCCAAAACTGAGGCTTCAAACTTGATGAAAACAGTCTCTCCCACAATAACTCAAGGGCCGCTTGTGTTTTTTAGGCCTTCGCAAGTTATCGGAAGTGTGTGTGCGGCAGGAGAGACAAATCCATGTTTTCGCGCATTTTTTGAGATTTCAAGGTCGAAAAACACATAGGCCCCAAAATGAAAGAAACGGCTGGCGCGCCAAAACTATGGCTTCAAACTTGATGAAAACAGTCTCTCCCATAATAACTCACGGACTGCTTGTGTTTTTTAGGCCTTTGCAAGCTATCGGAAGTGTGTGCGCGGCAGGAGAGACAAATCCATGTTTTCGCGCCTTTTTTGCGATTTCAAGGTCGAAAAACACATAGGCCCCAAAATGAAAGAAACGGCTGCCGCGCCAAAACTATGGCTTCAAACTTGATGAAAACAGTCTCTCCCATAATAACTCACAGGCTGCTTGTGTTTTTTAGGCCTTTGCAAGCTATCGGAAGTGTGTGCGCAGCAGGAGAGACAAATCTATGTTTTCGCGCCTGTTTTGCCATTTCCATGTCGAAAAACACACAGACCCCAAAAATAAAGAAACGGCTGTCCAGCCAAAACTGAGGCTTCAAACTTGATGAAAACAGTCTCTCCCACAATAACTCAAGGGCCGCTTGTGTTTTTTAGGCCTTTGCAAGCTATCGGAAGTGTGTGCGCGGCAGGAGAGACAAATCCATGTTTTCGTGCCTTTTTTGCGATTTCAAGGTCGAAAAACACATAGGCCCCAAAATGAAAGAAACGGCTGGCGCGACAAAACTATGGCTTCAAACTTGATGAAAACAGTCTCTCCCATAATAACTCACGGGCTGCTTGTGTTTTTTAGGCCTTCGCAAGCTATCGGAAGTGTGTGCGCAGCAGGAGAGACAAATCTATGTTTTCGCGCCTGTTTTGCCATTTCCAGGTCGAAATACACACAGACCCCAAAAATAAAGAAACGGCTGTCCAGCCAAAACTGAAGCTTCAAACTTGATGAAAACAGTCTCTCCCACAATAACTCAAGGGCCGCTTGTGTTTTTTAGGCCTTCGCAAGTTATCGGAAGTGTGTGCGCGGCAGGAGAGACAAATCCATGTTTTCGCGCATTTTTTGAGATTTCAAGGTCGAAAAACACACAGGCCCCAAAATGAAAGAAACGGCTGCCGCGCCAAAACTATGGCTTCAAACTTGATGAAAACAGTCTCTCCCATAATAACTCACGGGCTGCTTGTGTTTTTTAGGCCTTTGCAAGCTATCGGAAGTGTGTGCGCGGCAGGAGAGACAAATCCATGTTTTCGCGCCTTTTTTGCGATTTCAAGGTCGAAAAACACATAGGCCCCAAAATGAAAGAAACGGCTGGCGCGCCAAAACTATGGCTTCAAACTTGATGAAAACAGTCTCTCCCATATTAACTCACGGGCTGATTGTGTTTTTTAGGCCTTCGCAAGCTATCGGAAGTGTGTGCGCAGCAGGAGAGACAAATCTATGTTTTCGCGCCTTTTTTGCCATTTCCAGGTCGAAAAACACACAGAACCCAAAAATAAAGCAACGGCTGTCCAGCCAAAACTGAAGCTTCAAACTTGATGAAAACAGTCTCTCCCACAATAACTCAAGGGCCGCTTGTGTTTTTTAGGCCTTCGCAAGCTATCGGAAGTGTGTGCGCGGCAGGAGAGACAAATCCATGTTTTCGCGCCTTTTTTGCGATTTCAAGGTCGAAAAACACATAGGCCCCAAAATGAAAGAAACGGCTGGCGCGCCAAAACTATGGCTTCAAACTTGATGAAAACAGTCTCTCCCATATTAACTCACGGGCTGATTGTGTTTTTTAGGCCTTCGCAAGCTATTGGAAGTGTGTGCGCAGCAGGAGAGACAAATCTATGTTTTCGCGCCTGTTTTGCCATTTCCAGGTCGAAAAACACACAGACCCCAAAAATAAAGAAACGGCTGTCCAGCCAAAACTGAGGCTTCAAACTTGATGAAAACAGTCTCTCAGACAATAACTCAAGGGCCGCTTGTGTTTTTTAGGCCTTCGCAAGCTATCGGAAGTGTGTGCGCGGCAGGAGAGACAAATCCATGTTTTCGCGCCTTTTTTGCGATTTCAAGGTCGAAAAACACATAGGCCCCAAAATGAAAGAAACGGCTGCCGCGCCAAAACTATGGCTTCAAACTTGATGAAAACAGTCTCTCCCATAATAACTCACGGGCTGCTTGTGTTTTTTAGGCCTTTGCACGCTATCGGAAGTGTGTGCGCGGCAGGAGAGACAAATCCATGTTTTCGCGCCTTTTTTGCCATTTCCAGGTCGAAAAACACAAAGGCCCCAAAATGAAAGAAACGGCTGCTGCGCCAAAACTATGACTTCAAACTTGATGAAAACAGTCTCTCCCACAATAACTCAAGGGCTGCTTGTGTTTTTTAGGCCTTCGCAAGATATCGGAAGTGTGGTTGTGGTCAGGGTCGGGGTCGGGGTTGGGGTTAGGGAAAGGGATAGGGTCGGGGTTGATGGTTATGGTTAGGGTTGTGGTCAGGTTCGGGGTCGGGGTTGGGGTTAGGGAAAGGGATAGGGTCGGGGTCGGGTTGATGGTTATGGTTAGGGTTGTGGTCAGGGTCGGGGTCGGGGTTGGGGTTAGGGAAAGGGATAGGGTCGGGGTCGGGTTGATGGTTATGGTTAGGGTTGTGGTCAGGGTCGGGGTCGGGGTTGGGGTTAGGGAAAGGGATAGGGTCGGGGTCGGGTTGATGGTTATGGTTAGGGTTGTGGTCAGGGTCGGGGTCGGGGTTGGGGTTAGGGAAAGGGATAGGGTCGGGGTCGGGTTGATGGTTATGGTTAGGGTTGTGGTCAGGGTCGGGGTCGGGGTTGGGGTTAGGGAAAGGGATAGGGTCGGGGTCGGGTTGATGGTTATGGTTAGGGTTGTGGTCAGGGTCGGGGTCGGGGTTGGGGTTAGGGAAAGGGATAGGGTAGGGGTCGGGTTGATGGTTATGGTTAGGGTTGTGGTCAGGGTCGGGGTCGGGGTTGGGGTTAGGGAAAGGGATAGGGTCGGGGTTGATGGTTATGGTTAGGGTTGTGGTCAGGTTCGGGGTCGGGGTTGGGGTTAGGGAAAGGGATAGGGTCGGGGTCGGGTTGATGGTTATGGTTAGGGTTGTGGTCAGGGTCGGGGTCGGGGTTGGGGTTAGGGAAAGGGATAGGGTCGGGGTCGGGTTGATGGTTATGGTTAGGGTTGTGGTCAGGGTCGGGGTCGGGGTTGGGGTTAGGGAAAGGGATAGGGTCGGGGTCGGGGTCGGGTTGATGGTTATGGTTAGGGTTGTGGTCAGGGTCGGGGTCGGGGTTGGGGTTAGGGAAAGGGATAGGGTCGGGGTCGGGTTGATGGTTATGGTTAGGGTTGTGGTCAGGGTCGGGGTCGGGGTTGGGGTTAGGGAAAGGGATAGGGTCGGGGTCGGGTTGATGGTTATGGTTAGGGTTGTGGTCAGGGTCGGGGTCGGGGTTGGGGTTAGGGAAAGGGATAGGGTCGGGGTCGGGTTGATGGTTATGGTTAGGGTTGTGGTCAGGGTCGGGGTCGGGGTTGGGGTTAGGGAAAGGGATAGGGTCGGGGTCGGGTTGATGGTTATGGTTAGGGTTGTGGTCAGGGTCGGGGTCGGGGTTGGGGTTAGGGAAAGGGATAGGGTCGGGGTCGGGTTGATGGTTATGGTTAGGGTTGTGGTCAGGGTCGGGGTCGGGGTTGGGGTTAGGGAAAGGGATAGGGTCGGGGTCGGGTTGATGGTTATGGTTAGGGTTGTGGTCAGGGTCGTGGTCGGGGTTGGGGTTAGGGAAAGGGATAGGGTCGGGGTCGGGTTGATGGTTATGGTTAGGGTTGTGGTCAGGGTCGGGGTCGGGGTTGGGGTTAGGGAAAGGGATAGGGTCGGGGGTCGGGTTGATGGTTATGGTTAGGGTTGTGGTCAGGGTCGGGGGTCGGGGTTGGGGTTAGGGAAAGGGATAGGGTCGGGGTCGGGTTGATGGTTATGGTTAGGGTTGTGGTCAGGGTCGGGGTCGGGGTTGGGGTTAGGGAAAGGGATAGGGTCGGGGTCGGGTTGATGGTTATGGTTAGGGTTGTGGTCAGGGTCGTGGTCGGGGTTGGGTTAGGGAAAGGGATAGGGTCGGGGTCGGGTTGATGGTTATGGTTAGGGTTGTGGTCAGGGTCGGGGTCGGGGTTGGGGTTAGGGAAAGGGATAGGGTCGGGGTCGGGTTGATGGTTATGGTTAGGGTTGTGGTCAGGGTCGGGGTCGGGGTTGGGGTTAGGGAAAGGGATAGGGTCGGGGTCGGGTTGATGGTTATGGTTAGGGTTGTGGTCAGGGTCGGGGTCGGGGTTGGGGTTAGGGAAAGGGATAGGGTCGGGGTCGGGTTGATGGTTATGGTTAGGGTTTGTGGTCAGGGTCGGGGTCGGGGTTGGGGTTAGGGAAAGGGATAGGGTCGGGGTCGGGTTGATGGTTATGGTTAGGGTTGTGGGTCAGGGTCGGGTGGTTGGGGTTAGGGAAAGGGATAGGGTCGGGGTCGGGTTTATGGTTATGGTTAGGGTTGTGGTCAGGGTCGTGGTCGGGGTTGGGGTTAGGGAAAGGGATAGGGTCGGGGTCGGGTTGATGGTTATGGTTAGGGTTGTGGTCAGGGTCGTGGTCGGGGTTGGGGTTAGGGGGAAAGGGATAGGGTCGGGGTCGGGTTGATGGTTATGGTTAGGGTTGTGGTCAGGGTCGGGGTCGGGGTTGGAGTTAGGGAAAGGGATAGGGTCGGGGTCGGGTTGATGGTTATGGTTAGGGTTGTGGTCAGGGTCGGGGTCGGGGTTGGGGTTAGGGAAAGGGATAGGGTCGGGGTCGGGTTGATGGTTATGGTTAGGGTTGTGGTCAGGGTCGGGGTCGGGGTTGGGGTTAGGGAAAGGGATAGGGTCGGGGTCGGGTTGATGGTTATGGTTAGGGTTGTGGTCAGGGTCGGGGTCGGGGTTGGGGTTAGGGAAAGGGATAGGGTCGGGGTCGGGGTCGGGTTGATGGTTATGGTTAGGGTTGTGGTCAGGGTCGGGGTCGGGGTTGGGGTTAGGGAAAGGGATAGGGTCGGGGTCGGGTTGATGGTTATGGTTAGGGTTGTGGTCAGGGTCGGGGTCGGGGTTGGGGTTGGGGTTAGGGAAAGGGATAGGGTCGGGGTCGGGTTGATGGTTATGGTTAGGGTTGTGGTCAGGGTCGGGGTCGGGGTTGGGGTTAGGGAAAGGGATAGGGTCGGGGTCGGGTTGATGGTTATGGTTAGGGTTGTGGTCAGGGTCGGGGTCGGGGTTGGGGTTAGGGAAAGGGATAGGGTCGGGGTCGGGTTGATGGTTATGGTTAGGGTTGTGGTCAGGGTCGGGGTCGGGGTTGGGGTTAGGGAAAGGGATAGGGTCGGGGTCGGGTTGATGGTTATGGTTAGGGTTGTGGTCAGGGTCGGGGTCGGGGTTGGGGTTAGGGAAAGGGATAGGGTCGGGGTCGGGTTGATGGTTATGGTTAGGGTTGTGGTCAGGGTCGGGGTTGGGGTTAGGGAAAGGGATAGGGTCGGGGTCGGGTTTATGGTTATGGTTAGGGTTGTGGTCAGGGTCGGGGTCGGGGTTGGGGTTAGGGAAAGGGATAGGGTCGGGGTCGGGTTGATGGTTATGGTTAGGGTTGTGGTCAGGGTCGGGGTCGGGGTTGGGGTTAGGGAAAGGGATAGGGTCGGGGTCGGGTTGATGGTTATGGTTAGGGTTGTGGTCAGGGTCGGGGTCGGGGTTGGGGTTAGGGAAAGGGATAGGGTCGGGGTCGGGTTGATGGTTATGGTTAGGGTTGTGGTCAGGGTCGGGGTTGGGGTTAGGGAAAGGGATAGGGTCGGGGTCGGGTTTATGGTTATGGTTAGGGTTGTGGTCAGGGTCGGTGTCGGGGTTGGGGTTAGGGAAAGGGATAGGGTCGGGGTCGGGTTGATGGTTATGGTTAGGGTTGTGGTCAGGGTCGGGGTCGGGGTTGGGGTTAGGGAAAGGGATAGGGTCGGGGTCGGGTTGATGGTTATGGTTAGGGTTGTGGTCAGGGTCGGGGTCGGGGTTGGAGTTAGGGAAAGGGATAGGGTCGGGGTCGGGTTGATGGTTATGGTTAGGGTTGTGGTCAGGGTCGGGGTCGGGGTTGGGGTTAGGGAAAGGGATAGGGTCGGGGTCGGGTTGATGGTTATGGTTAGGGTTGTGGTCAGGGTCGGGGTCGGGGTTGGGGTTAGGGAAAGGGATAGGGTCGGGGTCGGGTTGATGGTTATGGTTAGGGTTGTGGTCAGGGTCGGGGTCGGGGTTGGGGTTGGGGTTAGGGAAAGGGATAGGGTCGGGGTCGGGTTGATGGTTATGGTTAGGGTTGTGGTCAGGGTCGGGGTCGGGGTTGGGGTTAGGGAAAGGGATAGGGTCGGGGTCGGGTTGATGGTTATGGTTAGGGTTGTGGTCAGGGTCGGGGTCGGGGTTGGGGTTAGGGAAAGGGATAGGGTCGGGGTCGGGTTGATGGTTATGGTTAGGGTTGTGGTCAGGGTCGGGGTCGGGGTTGGGGTTAGGGAAAGGGATAGGGTCGGGGTCGGGTTGATGGTTATGGTTAGGGTTGTGGTCAGGGTCGGGGTCGGGGTTGGGGTTAGGGAAAGGGATAGGGTCGGGGTCGGGTTGATGGTTATGGTTAGGGTTGTGGTCAGGGTCGGGGTTGGGGTTAGGGAAAGGGATAGGGTCGGGGTCTGGTTTATGGTTATGGTTAGGGTTGTGGTCAGGGTCGGGGTCGGGGTTGGGGTTAGGGAAAGGGATAGGGTCGGGGTCGGGTTGATGGTTATGGTTAGGGTTGTGGTCAGGGTCGGGGTCGGGGTTGGGGTTAGGGAAAGGGATAGGGTCGGGGTCGGGTTGATGGTTATGGTTAGGGTTGTGGTCAGGGTCGGGGTCGGGGTTGGGGTTAGGGAAAGGGATAGGGTCGGGGTCGGGTTGATGGTTATGGTTAGGGTTGTGGTCAGGGTCGGGGTCGGGGTTGGAGTTAGGGAAAGGGATAGGGTCGGGGTCGGGTTGATGGTTATGGTTAGGGTTGTGGTCAGGGTCGGGGTCGGGGTTGGGGTTAGGGAAAGGGATAGGGTCGGGGTCGGGTTGATGGTTATGGTTAGGGTTGTGGTCAGGGTCGGGGTCGGGGTTGGGGTTAGGGAAAGGGATAGGGTCGGGGTCGGGTTGATGGTTATGGTTAGGGTTGTGGTCAGGGTCGGGGTCGGGGTTGGGGTAAGGGAAAGGGATAGGGTCGGGGTCGGGGTCGGGTTGATGGTTATGGTTAGGGTTGTGGTCAGGGTCGGGGTCGGGGTTGGGGTTAGGGAAAGGGATAGGGTCGGGGTCGGGTTGATGGTTATGGTTAGGGTTGTGGTCAGGGTCGGGGTCGGGGTTGGGGTTAGGGAAAGGGATAGGGTCGGGGTCGGGTTGATGGTTATGGTTAGGGTTGTGGTCAGGGTCGGGGTCGGGGTTAGGGAAAGGGATAGGGTCGGGGTCGGGTTGATGGTTATGGTTAGGGTTGAAACTTGATGAAAACAGTCTCTCCCACAACAACTCAAGGGCTGCTTGTGTTTTTTAGGCCTTCGCAAGATATCGGAAGTGTGTGCGCGGCAGGAGAGACAAATCAATGTTTTCGCGCCTTTTTTGCGATTTCAAGGTCGAAAAACACATAGGCCCCAAAATGAAAGAAACGGCTGCCGCGCCAAAACTATGGCTTCAAACTTGATGAAAACAGTCTCTCCCATAATAACTCACGGGCTGCTTGTGTTTTTTAGGCCTTTGCACGCTATCGGAAGTGTGTGCGCGGCAGGAGAGACAAATCCATGTTTTCGCGCCTTTTTTCCATTTCCAGGTCGAAGAAAACAAAGGCCCCAAAAATAAAGAAACGGCTGTCCAGCCAAAACTGAGGCTTCAAACTTGATGAAAACAGTCTCTCCCACAATAACTCAAGGGCTGCTTGTGTTTTTTAGGCCTTCGCAAGATATCGGAAGTGTGTGCGCGGCAGGAGAGACAAATCAATGTTTTCGCAACTTTTTTGCGATTTCAAGGTCGAAAAACACATAGGCCCCAAAATGAAAGAACCGGCTGGCGCGCCAAAACTATGGCTTCAAACTTGATGAAAACAGTCTCTCCCATAATAACTCACGGGCTGCTTGTGTTTTTTAGGCCTTTGCACGCTATCGGAAGTGTGTGCGCGGCAGGAGAGACAAATCCATGTTTTCGCGCCTTTTTTCCATTTCCAGGTCGAAGAAAATAAAGGCCCCAAAAATAAAGAAACGGCTGTCCAGCCAAAACTGAGGCTTCAAACTTGATGAAAACAGTCTCTCCCACAATAACTCAAGGGCTGCTTGTGTTTTTTAGGCCTTCGCAAGATATCGGAAGTGTGTGCGCGGCAGGAGAGACAAATCAATGTTTTCGCGACTTTTTTGCGATTTCAAGGTCGAAAAACACATAGGCCCCAAAATGAAAGAAACGGCTGGCGCGCCAAAACTATGGCTTCAAACTTGATGAAAACAGTCTCTCCCATAATAACTCACGGGCTGCTTGTGTTTTTTAGGCCATTGCACGCTATCGGAAGTGTGTGCGGCAGGAGAGACAAATCCATGTTTTCGCGCCTTTTTTGCCATTTCCAGGTCGAAAAACACAAAGGCCCCAAAATGAAAGAAACGGCTGCCGCGCCAAAACTATGACTTCAAACTTGATGAAAACAGTCTCTCCCACAATAACTCAAGGGCTGCTTGTGTTTTTTAGGCCTTCGCAAGATATCGGAAGTGTGTGCGCGGCAGGAGAGACAAATCTATGTTTTCGCGCCTGTTTTGCCATTTCCAGGTCGAAAAACACACAGACCCCAAAAATAAAGTAACGGCTGTCCAGCCAAAACTGAGGCTTCAAACTTGATGAAAACAGTCTCTCCCATAATAACTCACGGGCTGCTTGTGTTTTTTAGGCCATTGCACGCTATCGGAAGTGTGTGCGCGGCAGGAGAGACAAATCCATGTTTTCGCGCCTTTTTTGCCATTTCCAGGTCGAAAAACACAAAGGCCCCAAAATGAAAGAAACGGCTGCCGCGCCAAAACTATGACTTCAAACTTGATGAAAACAGTCTCTCCCACAATAACTCACGGGCTGCTTGTGTTTTTTAGGCCTTTGCACGCTATCGGAAGTGTGTGCGCGGCAGGAGAGACAAATCCATGTTTTCGCGCCTTTTTTGCCATTTCCAGGTCGAAAAACACAAAGGCCCCAAAATGAAAGAAACGGCTGCCGCGCCAAAAGGGCTGCTTGTGTTTTTTAGGCCTTCGCAAGATATCGGAAGTGTGTGCGCGGCAGGAGAGACAAATCAATGTTTTCGCGACTTTTTTGCGATTTCAAGGTCGAAAAACACATAGGCCCCAAAATGAAAGAAACGGCTGGCGCGCCAAAACTATGGCTTCAAACTTGATGAAAACAGTCTCTCCCATAATAACTCACGGGCTGCTTGTGTTTTTTAGGCCTTTGCACGCTATCGGAAGTGTGTGCGCGGCAGGAGAGACAAATCCATGTTTTCGCGCCTTTTTTGCCATTTCCAGGTCGAAAAACACAAAGGCCCCAAAATGAAAGAAACGGCTGCCGCGCCAAAACTATGGCTTCAAACTTGATGAAAACAGTCTCTCCCACAACAACTCAAGGGCTGCTTGTGTTTTTTAGGCCTTCGCAAGATAACGGAAGTGTGTGCGCGGCAGGAGAGACAAATCAATGTTTTCGCGCCTTTTTTGCGATTTCAAGGTCGAAAAACACATAGGCCCCAAAATGAAAGAAACGGCTGCCGCGCCAAAACTATGGCTTCAAACTTGATGAAAACAGTCTCTCCCACAATAACTCAATGGCCACTTGTGTTTTTTAGGCCTTCGCAAGCTATCGGAAGTGTGTGCGCGGCAGGAGAGCCAAATCCATGTTTTCGCGCATTTTTTGCGATTTCAAGGTCGAAAAACACATAGGCCCCAAAATGAAAGAAACGGCTGCCGCGCCAAAACTATGGCTTCAAACTTGATGAAAACAGTCTCTCCCATATTAACTCACGGGCTGATTGTGTTTTTTAGGCCTTCGCAAGCTATCGGAAGTGTGTGCACAGCAGGAGAGACAAATCTATGTTTTCGCGCCTGTTTTGCCATTTCCAGGTCGAAAAACACACAGACCCCAAAAATAAAGAAACGGCTGTCCAGCCAAAACTGAGGCTTCAAACTTGATGAAAACAGTCTCTCCCACAATAACTCAAGGGCCGCTTGTGTTTTTTAGGCCTTTGCAAGCTATCGGAAGTGTGTGCGCGGCAGGAGAGACAAATCCATGTTTTCGCGCCTTTTTTGCGATTTCAAGGTCGAAAAACACATAGGCCCCAAAATGAAAGAAACGGCTGGCGCGCCAAAACTATGGCTTCAAACTTGATGAAAACAGTCTCTCCCATAATAACTCACGGGCTGCTTGTGTTTTTTAGGCCTTTGCAAGCTATCGGAAGTGTGTGCGCGGCAGGAGAGACAAATCCATGTTTTCGCGCCTTTTTTGCCATTTCCAGGTCGAAAAACACAAAGGCCCCAAAATGAAAGAAACGGCTGCCGCGCCAAAACTATGACTTCAAACTTGATGAAAACAGTCTCTCCCACAATAACTCAAGGGCTGCTTGTGTTTTTTAGGCCTTTGCACGCTATCGGAAGTGTGTGCGCGGCAGGAGAGACAAATCCATGTTTTCGCGACTTTTTTGCGATTTCAAGGTCGAAAAACACATAGGCCCCAAAATGAAAGAAACGGCTGGCGCGCCAAAACTATGGCTTCAAACTTGATGAAAACAGTCTCTCCCATAATAACTCACGGGCTGCTTGTGTTTTTTAGGCCTTTGCACGCTATCGGAAGTGTGTGCGCGGCAGGAGAGACAAATCCATGTTTTCGCGCCTTTTTTGCCATTTCCAGGTCGAAAAACACAAAGGCCCCAAAATGAAAGAAACGGCTGCCGCGCCAAAACTATGACTTCAAACTTGATGAAAACAGTCTCTCCCACAATAACTCAAGGGCTGCTTGTGTTTTTTAGGCCTTCGCAAGATATCGGAAGTGTGTGCGCGGCAGGAGAGACAAATCAATGTTTTCGCGACTTTTTTGCGATTTCAAGGTCGAAAAACACATAGGCCCCAAAATGAAAGAAACGGCTGGCGCGCCAAAACTATGGCTTCAAACTTGATGAAAACAGTCTCTCCCATAATAACTCACGGGCTGCTTGTGTTTTTTAGGCCTTTGCACGCTATCGGAAGTGTGTGCGCGGCAGGAGAGACAAATCCATGTTTTCGCGCCTTTTTTGCCATTTCCAGGTCGAAAAACACAAAGGCCCCAAAATGAAAGAAACGGCTGCCGCGCCAAAACTATGGCTTCAAACTTGATGAAAACAGTCTCTCCCACAACAACTCAAGGGCTGCTTGTGTTTTTTAGGCCTTCGCAAGATAACGGAAGTGTGTGCGCGGCAGGAGAGACAAATCAATGTTTTCGCGCCTTTTTTGCGATTTCAAGGTCGAAAAACACATAGGCCCCAAAATGAAAGAAACGGCTGCCGCGCCAAAACTATGGCTTCAAACTTGATGAAAACAGTCTCTCCCATAATAACTCACGGGCTGCTTGTGTTTTTTAGGCCTTTGCACGCTATCGGAAGTGTGTGCGCGGCAGGAGAGACAAATCCATGTTTTCGCGCCTTTTTTCCATTTCCAGGTCGAAGAAAACAAAGGCCCCAAAAATAAAGAAACGGCTGTCCAGCCAAAACTGAGGCTTCAAACTTGATGAAAACAGTCTCTCAGACAATAACTCAAGGGCCGCTTGTGTTTTTTAGGCCTTTGCAAGCTATCGGAAGTGTGTGCGCGGCAGGAGAGACAAATCCATGTTTTCGCGCCTTTTTTGCGATTTCAAGGTCGAAAAACACACAGACCCCAAAAATAAAGAAACGGCTGTCCAGCCAAAACTGAAGCTTCAAACTTGATGAAAACAGTCTCTCCCACAATAACTCAATGGCCGCTTGTGTTTTTTAGGCCTTCGCAAGCTATCGGAAGTGTGTGCGCGGCAGGAGAGCCAAATCCATGTTTTCGCGCATTTTTTGCGATTTCAAGGTCGAAAAACACATAGGCCCCAAAATGAAAGAAACGGCTGCCGCGCCAAAACTATGGCTTCAAACTTGATGAAAACAGTCTCTCCCATATTAACTCACGGGCTGATTGTGTTTTTTAGGCCTTCGCAAGCTATCGGAAGTGTGTGCGCAGCAGGAGAGACAAATCTATGTTTTCGCGCCTGTTTTGCCATTTCCAGGTCGAAAAACACACAGACCCCAAAAATAAAGAAACGGCTGTCCAGCCAAAACTGAGGCTTCAAACTTGATGAAAACAGTCTCTCCCACAATAACTCAAGGGCCGCTTGTGTTTTTTAGGCCTTTGCAAGCTATCGGAAGTGTGTGCGCGGCAGGAGAGACAAATCCATGTTTTCGCGCCTTTTTTGCGATTTCAAGGTCGAAAAACACATAGGCCCCAAAATGAAAGAAACGGCTGGCGCGCCAAAACTATGGCTTCAAACTTGATGAAAACAGTCTCTCCCATAATAACTCACGGGCTGCTTGTGTTTTTTAGGCCTTTGCAAGCTATCGGAAGTGTGTGCGCGGCAGGAGAGACAAATCCATGTTTTCGCGCCTTTTTTGCGATTTCAAGGTCGAAAAACACATAGGCCCCAAAATGAAAGAAACGGCTGGCGCGCCAAAACTATGGCTTCAAACTTGATGAAAACAGTCTCTCCCATAATAACTCACGGGCTGCTTGTGTTTTTTAGGCCTTTGCACGCTATCGGAAGTGTGTGCGCGGCAGGAGAGACAAATCCATGTTTTCGCGCCTTTTTTGCCATTTCCAGGTCGAAAAACACAAAGGCCCCAAAATGAAAGAAACGGCTGACGCGCCAAAACTATGGCTTCAAACTTGATGAAAACAGTCTCTCCCACAACAACTCAAGGGCTGCTTGTGTTTTTTAGGCCTTCGCAAGATAACGGAAGTGTGTGCGCGGCAGGAGAGACAAATCAATGTTTTCGCGCCTTTTTTGCGATTTCAAGGTCGAAAAACACATAGGCCCCAAAATGAAAGAAACGGCTGCCGCGCCAAAACTATGGCTTCAAACTTGATGAAAACAGTCTCTCCCATAATAACTCACGGGCTGCTTGTGTTTTTTAGGCCTTTGCACGCTATCGGAAGTGTGTGCGCGGCAGGAGAGACAAATCCATGTTTTCGCGCCTTTTTTCCATTTCCAGGTCGAAGAAAACAAAGGCCCCAAAAATAAAGAAACGGCTGTCCAGCCAAAACTGAGACTTCAAACTTGATGAAAACAGTCTCTCAGACAATAACTCAAGGGCCGCTTGTGTTTTTTAGGCCTTTGCAAGCTATCGGAAGTGTGTGCGCGGCAGGAGAGACAAATCCATGTTTTCGCGCCTTTTTTGCGATTTCAAGGTCGAAAAACACACAGACCCCAAAAATAAAGAAACGGCTGTCCAGCCAAAACTGAAGCTTCAAACTTGATGAAAACAGTCTCTCCCACAATAACTCAATGGCCGCTTGTGTTTTTTAGGCCTTCGCAAGCTATCGGAAGTGTGTGCGCGGCAGGAGAGCCAAATCCATGTTTTCGCGCATTTTTTGCGATTTCAAGGTCGAAAAACACATAGGCCCCAAAATGAAAGAAACGGCTGCCGCGCCAAAACTATGGCTTCAAACTTGATGAAAACAGTCTCTCCCATATTAACTCACGGGCTGATTGTGTTTTTTAGGCCTTCGCAAGCTATCGGAAGTGTGTGCGCAGCAGGAGAGACAAATCTATGTTTTCGCGCCTGTTTTGCCATTTCCAGGTCGAAAAACACACAGACCCCAAAAATAAAGAAACGGCTGTCCAGCCAAAACTGAGGCTTCAAACTTGATGAAAACAGTCTCTCCCACAATAACTCAAGGGCCGCTTGTGTTTTTTAGGCCTTTGCAAGCTATCGGAAGTGTGTGCGCGGCAGGAGAGACAAATCCATGTTTTCGCGCCTTTTTTGCGATTTCAAGGTCGAAAAACACATAGGCCCCAAAATGAAAGAAACGGCTGGCGCGTCAAAACTATGGCTTCAAACTTGATGAAAACAGTCTCTCCCATAATAACTCACGGGCTGCTTGTGTTTTTTAGGCCTTTGCAAGCTATCGGAAGTGTGTGCGCGGCAGGAGAGACAAATCCATGTTTTCGCGCCTTTTTTGCCATTTCCAGGTCGAAAAACACAAAGGCCCCAAAATGAAAGAAACGGCTGCCGCGCCAAAACTATGACTTCAAACTTGATGAAAACAGTCTCTCCCACAATAACTCAAGGGCTGCTTGTGTTTTTTAGGCCTTCGCAAGATATCGGAAGTGTGTGCGCGGCAGGAGAGACAAATCAATGTTTTCGCGACTTTTTTGCGATTTCAAGGTCGAAAAACACATAGGCCCCAAAATGAAAGAAACGGCTGGCGCGCCAAAACTATGGCTTCAAACTTGATGAAAACAGTCTCTCCCATAATAACTCACGGGCTGCTTGTGTTTTTTAGGCCTTTGCACGCTATCGGAAGTGTGTGCGCGGCAGGAGAGACAAATCCATGTTTTCGCGCCTTTTTTGCCATTTCCAGGTCGAAAAACACAAAGGCCCCAAAATGAAAGAAACGGCTGCCGCGCCAAAACTATGACTTCAAACTTGATGAAAACAGTCTCTCCCACAATAACTCAAGGGCTGCTTGTGTTTTTTAGGCCTTCGCAAGATATCGGAAGTGTGTGCGCGGCAGGAGAGACAAATCAATGTTTTCGCGACTTTTTTGCGATTTCAAGGTCGAAAAACACATAGGCCCCAAAATGAAAGAAACGGCTGGCGCGCCAAAACTATGGCTTCAAACTTGATGAAAACAGTCTCTCCCATAATAACTCACGGGCTGCTTGTGTTTTTTAGGCCTTTGCACGCTATCGGAAGTGTGTGCGCGGCAGGAGAGACAAATCCATGTTTTCGCGCCTTTTTTGCCATTTCCAGGTCGAAAAACACAAAGGCCCCAAAATGAAAGAAACGGCTGCCGCGCCAAAACTATGGCTTCAAACTTGATGAAAACAGTCTCTCCCACAACAACTCAAGGGCTGCTTGTGTTTTTTAGGCCTTCGCAAGATAACGGAAGTGTGTGCGCGGCAGGAGAGACAAATCAATGTTTTCGCGCCTTTTTTGCGATTTCAAGGTCGAAAAACACATAGGCCCCAAAATGAAAGAAACGGCTGCCGCGCCAAAACTATGGCTTCAAACTTGATGAAAACAGTCTCTCCCATAATAACTCAAGGGCCGCTTGTGTTTTTTAGGCCTTTGCAAGCTATCGGAAGTGTGTGCGCGGCAGGAGAGACAAATCCATGTTTTCGCGCCTTTTTTGCGATTTCAAGGTCGAAAAACACACAGACCCCAAAAATAAAGAAACGGCTGTCCAGCCAAAACTGAAGCTTCAAACTTGATGAAAACAGTCTCTCCCACAATAACTCAATGGCCGCTTGTGTTTTTTAGGCCTTCGCAAGCTATCGGAAGTGTGTGCGCGGCAGGAGAGCCAAATCCATGTTTTCGCGCATTTTTTGCGATTTCAAGGTCGAAAAACACATAGGCCCCAAAATGAAAGAAACGGCTGCCGCGCCAAAACTATGGCTTCAAACTTGATGAAAACAGTCTCTCCCATATTAACTCACGGGCTGATTGTGTTTTTTAGGCCTTCGCAAGCTATCGGAAGTGTGTGCGCAGCAGGAGAGACAAATCTATGTTTTCGCGCCTGTTTTGCCATTTCCAGGTCGAAAAACACACAGACCCCAAAAATAAAGAAACGGCTGTCCAGCCAAAACTGAGGCTTCAAACTTGATGAAAACAGTCTCTCCCACAATAACTCAAGGGCCGCTTGTGTTTTTTAGGCCTTTGCAAGCTATCGGAAGTGTGTGCGCGGCAGGAGAGACAAATCCATGTTTTCGCGCCTTTTTTGCGATTTCAAGGTCGAAAAACACATAGGCCCCAAAATGAAAGAAACGGCTGGCCCGCCAAAACTATGGCTTCAAACTTGATGAAAACAGTCTCTCCCATAATAACTCACGGGCTGCTTGTGTTTTTTAGGCCTTTGCAAGCTATCGGAAGTGTGTGCGCGGCAGGAGAGACAAATCCATGTTTTCGCGCCTTTTTTGCGATTTCAAGGTCGAAAAACACATAGGCCCCAAAATGAAAGAAACGGCTGGCGCGCCAAAACTATGGCTTCAAACTTGATGAAAACAGTCTCTCCCATAATAACTCACGGGCTGCTTGTGTTTTTTAGGCCTTTGCACGCTATCGGAAGTGTGTGCGCGGCAGGAGAGACAAATCCATGTTTTCGCGCCTTTTTTGCCATTTCCAGGTCGAAAAACACAAAGGCCCCAAAATGAAAGAAACGGCTGACGCGCCAAAACTATGGCTTCAAACTTGATGAAAACAGTCTCTCCCACAACAACTCAAGGGCTGCTTGTGTTTTTTAGGCCTTCGCAAGATAACGGAAGTGTGTGCGCGGCAGGAGAGACAAATCAATGTTTTCGCGCCTTTTTTGCGATTTCAAGGTCGAAAAACACATAGGCCCCAAAATGAAAGAAACGGCTGCCGCGCCAAAACTATGGCTTCAAACTTGATGAAAACAGTCTCTCCCATAATAACTCACGGGCTGCTTGTGTTTTTTAGGCCTTTGCACGCTATCGGAAGTGTGTGCGCGGCAGGAGAGACAAATCCATGTTTTCGCGCCTTTTTTCCATTTCCAGGTCGAAGAAAACAAAGGCCCCAAAAATAAAGAAACGGCTGTCCAGCCAAAACTGAGGCTTCAAACTTGATGAAAACAGTCTCTCAGACAATAACTCAAGGGCCGCTTGTGTTTTTTAGGCCTTTGCAAGCTATCGGAAGTGTGTGCGCGGCAGGAGAGACAAATCCATGTTTTCGCGCCTTTTTTGCGATTTCAAGGTCGAAAAACACACAGACCCCAAAAATAAAGAAACGGCTGTCCAGCCAAAACTGAGGCTTCAAACTTGATGAAAACAGTCTCTCCCACAATAACTCAATGGCCGCTTGTGTTTTTTAGGCCTTCGCAAGCTATCGGAAGTGTGTGCGCGGCAGGAGAGCCAAATCCATGTTTTCGCGCATTTTTTGCGATTTCAAGGTCGAAAAACACATAGGCCCCAAAATGAAAGAAACGGCTGCCGCGCCAAAACTATGGCTTCAAACTTGATGAAAACAGTCTCTCCCATATTAACTCACGGGCTGATTGTGTTTTTTAGGCCTTCGCAAGCTATCGGAAGTGTGTGCGCAGCAGGAGAGACAAATCTATGTTTTCGCGCCTGTTTTGCCATTTCCAGGTCGAAAAACACACAGACCCCAAAAATAAAGAAACGGCTGTCCAGCCAAAACTGAGGCTTCAAACTTGATGAAAACAGTCTCTCCCACAATAACTCAAGGGCCGCTTGTGTTTTTTAGGCCTTTGCAAGCTATCGGAAGTGTGTGCGCGGCAGGAGAGACAAATCCATGTTTTCGCGCCTTTTTTGCGATTTCAAGGTCGAAAAACACATAGGCCCCAAAATGAAAGAAACGGCTGGCGCGCCAAAACTATGGCTTCAAACTTGATGAAAACAGTCTCTCCCATAATAACTCACGGGCTGCTTGTGTTTTTTAGGCCTTTGCAAGCTATCGGAAGTGTGTGCGCGGCAGGAGAGACAAATCCATGTTTTCGCGCCTTTTTTGCGATTTCAAGGTCGAAAAACACATAGGCCCCAAAATGAAAGAAACGGCTGGCACGCCAAAACTATGGCTTCAAACTTGATGAAAACAGTCTCTCCCATAATAACTCACGGACTGCTTGTGTTTTTTAGGCCTTTGCAAGCTATCGGAAGTGTGTGCGCGGCAGGAGAGACAAATCCATGTTTTCGCGCCTTTTTTGCGATTTCCAGGTCGAAAAACACACAGACCCCAAAAATAAAGAAACGGCTGTCCAGCCAAAACTGAGGCTTCAAACTTGATGAAAACAGTCTCTCCCACAATAACTCAAGGGCCGCTTGTGTTTTTTAGGCCTTCGCAAGCTATCGGAAGTGTGTGCGCGGCAGGAGAGACAAATCCATTTTTTCACGCATTTTTTGCGATTTCAAGGTCGAAAAACACATAGGCCCCAAAATGAAAGAAACGGCTGCCGCGCCAAAACTATGGCTTCAAACTTGATGAAAACAGTCTCTCCCATAATAACTCACAGGCTGCTTGTGTTTTTTAGGCCTTTGCAAGCTATCGGAAGTGTGTGCGCGGCAGGAGAGACAAATCCATGTTTTCGCGCCTTTTTTGCGATTTCAAGGTCGAAAAACACATAGGCCCCAAAATGAAAGAAACGGCTGGCGCGCCAAAACTATGGCTTCAAACTTGATGAAAACAGTCTCTCCCATAATAACTCACAGGCTGCTTGTGTTTTTTAGGCCTTTGCAAGCTATCGGAAGTGTGTGCGCGGCAGGAGAGACAAATCCATGTTTTCGCGCCTTTTTTGCGATTTCCAGGTCGAAAAACACACAGACCCCAAAAATAAAGAAACGGCTGTCCAGCCAAAACTGAGGCTTCAAACTTGATGAAAACAGTCTCTCCCACAATAACTCAAGGGCCGCTTGTGTTTTTTAGGCCTTTGCAAGCTATCGGAAGTGTGTGCGCGGCAGGAGAGACAAATCCATGTTTTCGCGCCTTTTTTGCGATTTCAAGGTCGAAAAACACATAGGCCCCAAAATGAAAGAAACGGCTGGCGCGCCAAAACTATGGCTTCAAACTTGATAAAAACAGTCTCTCCCATAATAACTCACGGGCTGCTTGTGTTTTATAGGCCTTTGCAAGCTATCGGAAGTGTGTGCGCGGCAGGAGAGACAAATCCATGTTTTCGCGCCTTTTTTGCGATTTCAAGGTCGAAAAACACATAGGCCCCAAAATGAAAGAAACGGCTGGCGGGCCAAAACTATGGCTTCAAACTTGATGAAAACAGTCTCTCCCACAATAACTCAATGGCCGCTTGTGTTTTTTAGGCCTTCGCAAGCTATCGGAAGTGTGTGCGCGGCAGGAGAGACAAATCCATGTTTTCGCGCCTTTTTTGCGATTTCAAGGTCGAAAAACACATAGGCCCCAAAATGAAAGAAACGGCTGGCGCGCCAAAACTATGGCTTCAAACTTGATGAAAACAGTCTCTCCCACAATAACTCAATGGCCGCTTGTGTTTTTTAGGCCTTCGCAAGCTATCGGAAGTGTGTGCGCGGCAGGAGAGACAAATCCATGTTTTCGCGCATTTTTTGCGATTTCAAGGTCGAAAAACACATAGGCCCCAAAATGAAAGAAACGGCTGGCGCGCCAAAACTATGGCTTCAAACTTGATGAAAACAGTCTCTCCCATAATAACTCACGGGCTGCTTGTGTTTTTTAGGCCTTTGCAAGCTATCGGAAGTGTGTGCGCGGCAGGAGAGACAAATCCATGTTTTCGCGCCTTTTTTGCGATTTCAAGGTCGAAAAACACATAGGCCCCAAAATGAAAGAAACGGCTGGCACGCCAAAACTATGGCTTCAAACTTGATGAAAACAGTCTCTCCCATAATAACTCACGGACTGCTTGTGTTTTTTAGGCCTTTGCAAGCTATCGGAAGTGTGTGCGCGGCAGGAGAGACAAATCCATGTTTTCGCGCCTTTTTTGCGATTTCCAGGTCGAAAAACACACAGACCCCAAAAATAAAGAAACGGCTGTCCAGCCAAAACTGAGGCTTCAAACTTGATGAAAACAGTCTCTCCCACAATAACTCAAGGGCCGCTTGTGTTTTTTAGGCCTTCGCAAGCTATCGGAAGTGTGTGCGCGGCAGGAGAGACAAATCCATTTTTTCACGCATTTTTTGCGATTTCAAGGTCGAAAAACACATAGGCCCCAAAATGAAAGAAACGGCTGCCGCGCCAAAACTATGGCTTCAAACTTGATGAAAACAGTCTCTCCCATAATAACTCACAGGCTGCTTGTGTTTTTTAGGCCTTTGCAAGCTATCGGAAGTGTGTGCGCGGCAGGAGAGACAAATCCATGTTTTCGCGCCTTTTTTGCGATTTCAAGGTCGAAAAACACATAGGCCCCAAAATGAAAGAAACGGCTGGCGCGCCAAAACTATGGCTTCAAACTTGATGAAAACAGTCTCTCCCATAATAACTCACAGGCTGCTTGTGTTTTTTAGGCCTTTGCAAGCTATCGGAAGTGTGTGCGCGGCAGGAGAGACAAATCCATGTTTTCGCGCCTTTTTTGCGATTTCCAGGTCGAAAAACACACAGACCCCAAAAATAAAGAAACGGCTGTCCAGCCAAAACTGAGGCTTCAAACTTGATGAAAACAGTCTCTCCCACAATAACTCAAGGGCCGCTTGTGTTTTTTAGGCCTTCGCAAGCTATCGGAAGTGTGTGCGCGGCAGGAGAGACAAATCCATGTTTTCGCGCATTTTTTGCGATTTCAAGGTCGAAAAACACATAGGCCCCAAAATGAAAGAAACGGCTGCCGCGCCAAAACTATGGCTTCAAACTTGATGAAAACAGTCTCTCCCATAATAACTCACAGGCTGCTTGTGTTTTTTAGGCCTTTGCAAGCTATCGGAAGTGTGTGCGCGGCAGGAGAGACAAATCCATGTTTTCGCGCCTTTTTTGCGATTTCAAGGTCGAAAAACACATAGGCCCCAAAATGAAAATAACGGCTGGCGGGCCAAAACTATGGCTTCAAACTTGATGAAAACAGTCTCTCCCACAATAACTCAATGGCCGCTTGTGTTTTTTAGGCCTTCGCAAGCTATCGGAAGTGTGTGCGCGGCAGGAGAGACAAATCCATGTTTTCGCGCCTTTTTTGCGATTTCAAGGTCGAAAAACACATAGGCCCCAAAATGAAAGAAACGGCTGGCGCGCCAAAACTATGGCTTCAAACTTGATGAAAACAGTCTCTCCCACAATAACTCAATGGCCGCTTGTGTTTTTTAGGCCTTCGCAAGCTATCGGAAGTGTGTGCGCGGCAGGAGAGACAAATCCATGTTTTCGCGCATTTTTTGCGATTTCAAGGTCGAAAAACACATAGGCCCCAAAATGAAAGAAACGGCTACCGCGCCAAAACTATGGCTTCAAACTTGATGAAAACAGTCTCTCCCATATTAACTCACGGGCTGATTGTGTTTTTTAGGCCTTCGCAAGCTATCGGAAGTGTGTGCGCAGCAGGAGAGACAAATCTATGTTTTCGCGCCTGTTTTGCCATTTCCAGGTCGAAAAACACACAGACCCCAAAAATAAAGAAACGGCTGTCCAGCCAAAACTGAGGCTTCAAACTTGATGAAAACAGTCTCTCCCACAATAACTCAAGGGCCGCTTGTGTTTTTTAGGGCTTTGCAAGCTATCGGAAGTGTGTGCGCGGCAGTAGAGACAAATCCATGTTTTCGCGCCTTTTTTGCGATTTCAAGGTCGAAAAACACATAGGCCCCAAAATGAAAGAAACGGCTGGCGCGCCAAAACTATGGCTTCAAACTTGATGAAAACAGTCTCTCCCATAATAACTCACGGGCTGCTTGTGTTTTTTAGGCCTTTGCAAGCTATCGGAAGTGTGTGCGCGGCAGGAGAGACAAATCCATGTTTTCGGGCCTTTTTTGCGATTTCAAGGTCGAAAAACACATAGGCCCCAAAATGAAAGAAACGGCTGGCGCGCCAAAACTATGGCTTCAAACTTGATGAAAACAGTCTCTCCCATAATAACTCACGGGCTGCTTGTGTTTTTTAGGCCTTTGCAAGCTATCGGAAGTGTGTGCGCGGCAGGAGAGACAAATCCATGTTTTCGCGCCTTTTTTGCGATTTCCAGGTCGAAAAACACACAGACCCCAAAAATAAAGAAACGGCTGTCCAGCCAAAACTGAGGCTTCAAAGTTGATGAAAACAGTCTCTCCCACAATAACTCAAGGGCCGCTTGTGTTTTTTAGGCCTTTGCAAGCTATCGGAAGTGTGTGCGCGGCAGTAGAGACAAATCCATGTTTTCGCGCCTTTTTTGCGATTTCAAGGTCGAAAAACACATAGGCCCCAAAATGAAAGAAACGGCTGGCGCGCCAAAACTATGGCTTCAAACTTGATGAAAACAGTCTCTCCCATAATAACTCACGGGCTGCTTGTGTTTTTTAGGCCTTTGCAAGCTATCGGAAGTGTGTGCGCGGCAGGAGAGACAAATCCATGTTTTCGGGCCTTTTTTGCGATTTCAAGGTCGAAAAACACATAGGCCCCAAAATGAAAGAAACGGCTGGCGCGCCAAAACTATGGCTTCAAACTTGATGAAAACAGTCTCTCCCATAATAACTCACGGGCTGCTTGTGTTTTTTAGGCCTTTGCAAGCTATCGGAAGTGTGTGCGCGGCAGGAGAGACAAATCCATGTTTTCGCGCCTTTTTTGCGATTTCCAGGTCGAAAAACACACAGACCCCAAAAATAAAGAAACGGCTGTCCAGCCAAAACTGAGGCTTCAAACTTGATGAAAACAGTCTCTCCCACAATAACTCAAGGGCCGCTTGTGTTTTTTAGGCCTTTGCAAGCTATCGGAAGTGTGTGCGCGGCAGGAGAGACAAATCCATGTTTTCGCGCCTTTTTTGCGATTTCAAGGTCGAAAAACACATAGGCCCCAAAATGAAAGAAACGGCTGGCGCGCCAAAACTATGGCTTCAAACTTGATGAAAACAGTCTCTCCCATAATAACTCACGGGCTGCTTGTGTTTTTTAGGCCTTTGCAAGCTATCGGAAGTGTGTGCGCGGCAGGAGAGACAAATCCATGTTTTCGCGCCTTTTTTGCGATTTCAAGGTCGAAAAACACATAGGCCCCAAAATGAAAGAAACGGCTGGCGCGCCAAAACTATGGCTTCAAACTTGATGAAAACAGTCTCTCCCATAATAACTCACGGGCTGCTTGTGTTTTTTAGGCCTTTGCAAGCTATCGGAAGTGTGTGCGCGGCAGGAGAGACAAATCCATGTTTTCGCGCCTTTTTTGCGATTTCAAGGTCGAAAAACACATAGGCCCCAAAATGAAAGAAACGGCTGGCACGCCAAAACTATGGCTTCAAACTTGATGAAAACAGTCTCTCCCATAATAACTCACGGACTGCTTGTGTTTTTTAGGCCTTTGCAAGCTATCGGAAGTGTGTGCGCGGCAGGAGAGACAAATCCATGTTTTCGCGCCTTTTTTGCGATTTCCAGGTCGAAAAACACACAGACCCCAAAAATAAAGAAACGGCTGTCCAGCCAAAACTGAGGCTTCAAACTTGATGAAAACAGTCTCTCCCACAATAACTCAAGGGCCGCTTGTGTTTTTTAGGCCTTCGCAAGCTATCGGAAGTGTGTGCGCGGCAGGAGAGACAAATCCATGTTTTCGCGCATTTTTTGCGATTTCAAGGTCGAAAAACACATAGGCCCCAAAATGAAAGAAACGGCTGCCGCGCCAAAACTATGGCTTCAAACTTGATGAAAACAGTCTCTCCCATAATAACTCACAGGCTGCTTGTGTTTTTTAGGCCTTTGCAAGCTATCGGAAGTGTGTGCGCGGCAGGAGAGACAAATCCATGTTTTCGCGCCTTTTTTGCGATTTCAAGGTCGAAAAACACATAGGCCCCAAAATGAAAGAAACGGCTGGCGCGCCAAAACTATGGCTTCAAACTTGATGAAAACAGTCTCTCCCACAATAACTCAATGGCCGCTTGTGTTTTTTAGGCCTTCGCAAGCTATCGGAAGTGTGTGCGCAGCAGGAGAGACAAATCTATGTTTTCGCGCCTGTTTTGCCATTTCCAGGTCGAAAAACACACAGACCCCAAAAATAAAGAAACGGCTGTCCAGCCAAAACTGAGGCTTCAAACTTGATGAAAACAGTCTCTCCCACAATAACTCAAAGGCCGCTTGTGTTTTTTAGGCCTTTGCAAGCTATCGGAAGTGTGTGCGCGGCAGTAGAGACAAATCCATGTTTTCGCGCCTTTTTTGCGATTTCAAGGTCGAAAAACACATAGGCCCCAAAATGAAAGAAACGGCTGGCGCGCCAAAACTATGGCTTCAAACTTGATGAAAACAGTCTCTCCCATAATAACTCACGGGCTGCTTGTGTTTTTTAGGCCTTTGCAAGCTATCGGAAGTGTGTGCGCGGCAGGAGAGACAAATCCATGTTTTCGGGCCTTTTTTGCGATTTCAAGGTCGAAAAACACATAGGCCCCAAAATGAAAGAAACGGCTGGCGCGCCAAAACTATGGCTTCAAACTTGATGAAAACAGTCTCTCCCATAATAACTCACGGGCTGCTTGTGTTTTTTAGGCCTTTGCAAGCTATCGGAAGTGTGTGCGCGGCAGGAGAGACAAATCCATGTTTTCGCGCCTTTTTTGCGATTTCCAGGTCGAAAAACACACAGACCCCAAAAATAAAGAAACGGCTGTTCAGCCAAAACTGAGGCTTCAAACTTGATGAAAACAGTCTCTCCCACAATAACTCAAGGGCCGCTTGTGTTTTTTAGGCCTTTGCAAGCTATCGGAAGTGTGTGCGCGGCAGGAGAGACAAATCCATGTTTTCGCGCCTTTTTTGCGATTTCAAGGTCGAAAAACACATAGGCCCCAAAATGAAAGAAACGGCTGGCGCGCCAAAACTATGACTTCAAACTTGATGAAAACAGTCTCTCCCATAATAACTCACGGGCTGCTTGTGTTTTTTAGGCCTTTGCAAGCTATCGGAAGTGTGTGCGCGGCAGGAGAGACAAATCCATGTTTTCGCGCCTTTTTTGCGATTTCAAGGTCGAAAAACACATAGGCCCCAAAATGAAAGAAACGGCTGGCGCGCCAAAACTATGGCTTCAAACTTGATGAAAACAGTCTCTCCCATAATAACTCACGGGCTGCTTGTGTTTTTTAGGCCTTTGCAAGCTATCGGAAGTGTGTGCGCGGCAGGAGAGACAAATCCATGTTTTCGCGCCTTTTTTGCGATTTCAAGGTCGAAAAACACATAGGCCCCAAAATGAAAGAAACGGCTGGCGCGCCAAAACTATGGCTTCAAACTTGATGAAAACAGTCTCTCCCATAATAACTCACGGGCTGCTTGTGTTTTTTAGGCCTTTGCAAGCTATCGGAAGTGTGTGCGCGGCAGGAGAGACAAATCCATGTTTTCGCGCCTTTTTTGCGATTTCAAGGTCGAAAAACACATAGGCCCCAAAATGAAAGAAACGGCTGGCACGCCAAAACTATGGCTTCAAACTTGATGAAAACAGTCTCTCCCATAATAACTCACGGACTGCTTGTGTTTTTTAGGCCTTTGCAAGCTATCGGAAGTGTGTGCGCGGCAGGAGAGACAAATCCATGTTTTCGTGCCTTTTTTGCGATTTCCAGGTCGAAAAACACACAGACCCCAAAAATAAAGAAACGGCTGTCCAGCCAAAACTGAGGCTTCAAACTTGATGAAAACAGTCTCTCCCACAATAACTCAAGGGCCGCTTGTGTTTTTTAGGCCTTCGCAAGCTATCGGAAGTGTGTGCGCGGCAGGAGAGACAAATCCATGTTTTCGCGCATTTTTTGCGATTTCAAGGTCGAAAAACACATAGGCCCCAAAATGAAAGAAACGGCTGGCACGCCAAAACTATGGCTTCAAACTTGATGAAAACAGTCTCTCCCATAATAACTCACGGACTGCTTGTGTTTTTTAGGCCTTTGCAAGCTATCGGAAGTGTGTGCGCGGCAGGAGAGACAAATCCATGTTTTCGTGCCTTTTTTGCGATTTCCAGGTCGAAAAACACACAGACCCCAAAAATAAAGAAACGGCTGTCCAGCCAAAACTGAGGCTTCAAACTTGATGAAAACAGTCTCTCCCACAATAACTCAAGGGCCGCTTGTGTTTTTTAGGCCTTCGCAAGCTATCGGAAGTGTGTGCGCGGCAGGAGAGACAAATCCATGTTTTCGCGCATTTTTTGCGATTTCAAGGTCGAAAAACACATAGGCCCCAAAATGAAAGAAACGGCTGCCGCGCCAAAACTATGGCTTCAAACTTGATGAAAACAGTCTCTCCCATAATAACTCACAGGCTGCTTGTGTTTTTTAGGCCTTTGCAAGCTATCGGAAGTGTGTGCGCGGCAGGAGAGACAAATCCATGTTTTCGCGCCTTTTTTGCGATTTCAAGGTCGAAAAACACATAGGCCCCAAAATGAAAGAAACGGCTGGCGCGCCAAAACTATGGCTTCAAACTTGATGAAAACAGTCTCTCCCACAATAACTCAATGGCTGCTTGTGTTTTTTAGGCCTTCGCAAGCTATCGGAAGTGTGTGCGCGGCAGGAGAGACAAATCCATGTTTTCGCGCCTTTTTTGCGATTTCAAGGTCGAAAAACACATAGGCCCCAAAATGAAAGAAACGGCTGGCGCGCCAAAACTATGGCTTCAAACTTGATGAAAACAGTCTCTCCCACAATAACTCAATGGCCGCTTGTGTTTTTTAGGCCTTCGCAAGCTATCGGAAGTGTGTGCGCGGCAGGAGAGACAAATCCATGTTTTCGCGCATTTTTTGCGATTTCAAGGTCGAAAAACACATAGGCCCCAAAATGACAGAAACGGCTACCGCGCCAAAACTATGGCTTCAAACTTGATGAAAACAGTCTCTCCCATATTAACTCACGGGCTGATTGTGTTTTTTAGGCCTTCGCAAGCTATCGGAAGTGTGTGCGCAGCAGGAGAGACAAATCTATGTTTTCGCGCCTGTTTTGCCATTTCCAGGTCGAAAAACACACAGACCCCAAAAATAAAGAAACGGCTGTCCAGCCAAAACTGAGGCTTCAAACTTGATGAAAACAGTCTCTCCCACAATAACTCAAGGGCCGCTTGTGTTTTTTAGGCCTTTGCAAGCTATCGGAAGTGTGTGCGCGGCAGTAGAGACAAATCCATGTTTTCGCGCCTTTTTTGCGATTTCAAGGTCGAAAAACACATAGGCCCCAAAATGAAAGAAACGGCTGGCGCGCCAAAACTATGGCTTCAAACTTGATGAAAACAGTCTCTCCCATAATAACTCACAGGCTGCTTGTGTTTTTTAGGCCTTTGCAAGCTATCGGAAGTGTGTGCGCGGCAGGAGAGACAAATCCATGTTTTCGCGCCTTTTTTGCGATTTCAAGGTCGAAAAACACATAGGCCCCAAAATGAAAGAAACGGCTGGCGCGCCAAAACTATGGCTTCAAACTTGATGAAAACAGTCTCTCCCACAATAACTCAATGGCCGCTTGTGTTTTTTAGGCCTTCGCAAGCTATCGGAAGTGTGTGCGCGGCAGGAGAGACAAATCCATGTTTTCGCGCCTTTTTTGCGATTTCAAGGTCGAAAAACACATAGGCCCCAAAATGAAAGAAACGGCTGGCGCGCCAAAACTATGGCTTCAAACTTGATGAAAACAGTCTCTCCCACAATAACTCAATGGCCGCTTGTGTTTTTTAGGCCTTCGCAAGCTATCGGAAGTGTGTGCGCGGCAGGAGAGACAAATCCATGTTTTCGCGCATTTTTTGCGATTTCAAGGTCGAAAAACACATAGGCCCCAAAATGACAGAAACGGCTACCGCGCCAAAACTATGGCTTCAAACTTGATGAAAACAGTCTCTCCCATATTAACTCACGGGCTGATTGTGTTTTTTAGGCCTTCGCAAGCTATCGGAAGTGTGTGCGCAGCAGGAGAGACAAATCTATGTTTTCGCGCCTGTTTTGCCATTTCCAGGTCGAAAAACACACAGACCCCAAAAATAAAGAAACGGCTGTCCAGCCAAAACTGAGGCTTCAAACTTGATGAAAACAGTCTCTCCCACAATAACTCAAGGGCCGCTTGTGTTTTTTAGGCCTTTGCAAGCTATCGGAAGTGTGTGCGCGGCAGTAGAGACAAATCCATGTTTTCGCGCCTTTTTTGCGATTTCAAGGTCGAAAAACACATAGGCCCCAAAATGAAAGAAACGGCTGGCGCGCCAAAACTATGGCTTCAAACTTGATGAAAACAGTCTCTCCCATAATAACTCACGGGCTGCTTGTGTTTTTTAGGCCTTTGCAAGCTATCGGAAGTGTGTGCGCGGCAGGAGAGACAAATCCATGTTTTCGGGCCTTTTTTGCGATTTCAAGGTCGAAAAACACATAGGCCCCAAAATGAAAGAAACGGCTGGCGCGCCAAAACTATGGCTTCAAACTTGATGAAAACAGTCTCTCCCATAATAACTCACGGGCTGCTTGTGTTTTTTAGGCCTTTGCAAGCTATCGGAAGTGTGTGCGCGGCAGGAGAGACAAATCCATGTTTTCGCGCCTTTTTTGCGATTTCCAGGTCGAAAAACACACAGACCCCAAAAATAAAGAAACGGCTGTTCAGCCAAAACTGAGGCTTCAAACTTGATGAAAACAGTCTCTCCCACAATAACTCAAGGGCCGCTTGTGTTTTTTAGGCCTTTGCAAGCTATCGGAAGTGTGTGCGCGGCAGGAGAGACAAATCCATGTTTTCGCGCCTTTTTTGCGATTTCAAGGTCGAAAAACACATAGGCCCCAAAATGAAAGAAACGGCTGGCGCGCCAAAACTATGACTTCAAACTTGATGAAAACAGTCTCTCCCATAATAACTCACGGGCTGCTTGTGTTTTTTAGGCCTTTGCAAGCTATCGGAAGTGTGTGCGCGGCAGGAGAGACAAATCCATGTTTTCGCGCCTTTTTTGCGATTTCAAGGTCGAAAAACACATAGGCCCCAAAATGAAAGAAACGGCTGGCGCGCCAAAACTATGGCTTCAAACTTGATGAAAACAGTCTCTCCCATAATAACTCACGGGCTGCTTGTGTTTTTTAGGCCTTTGCAAGCTATCGGAAGTGTGTGCGCGGCAGGAGAGACAAATCCATGTTTTCGCGCCTTTTTTGCGATTTCAAGGTCGAAAAACACATAGGCCCCAAAATGAAAGAAACGGCTGGCGCGCCAAAACTATGGCTTCAAACTTGATGAAAACAGTCTCTCCCATAATAACTCACGGGCTGCTTGTGTTTTTTAGGCCTTTGCAAGCTATCGGAAGTGTGTGCGCGGCAGGAGAGACAAATCCATGTTTTCGCGCCTTTTTTGCGATTTCAAGGTCGAAAAACACATAGGCCCCAAAATGAAAGAAACGGCTGGCACGCCAAAACTATGGCTTCAAACTTGATGAAAACAGTCTCTCCCATAATAACTCACGGACTGCTTGTGTTTTTTAGGCCTTTGCAAGCTATCGGAAGTGTGTGCGCGGCAGGAGAGACAAATCCATGTTTTCGTGCCTTTTTTGCGATTTCCAGGTCGAAAAACACACAGACCCCAAAAATAAAGAAACGGCTGTCCAGCCAAAACTGAGGCTTCAAACTTGATGAAAACAGTCTCTCCCACAATAACTCAAGGGCCGCTTGTGTTTTTTAGGCCTTCGCAAGCTATCGGAAGTGTGTGCGCGGCAGGAGAGACAAATCCATGTTTTCGCGCATTTTTTGCGATTTCAAGGTCGAAAAACACATAGGCCCCAAAATGAAAGAAACGGCTGGCACGCCAAAACTATGGCTTCAAACTTGATGAAAACAGTCTCTCCCATAATAACTCACGGACTGCTTGTGTTTTTTAGGCCTTTGCAAGCTATCGGAAGTGTGTGCGCGGCAGGAGAGACAAATCCATGTTTTCGTGCCTTTTTTGCGATTTCCAGGTCGAAAAACACACAGACCCCAAAAATAAAGAAACGGCTGTCCAGCCAAAACTGAGGCTTCAAACTTGATGAAAACAGTCTCTCCCACAATAACTCAAGGGCCGCTTGTGTTTTTTAGGCCTTCGCAAGCTATCGGAAGTGTGTGCGCGGCAGGAGAGACAAATCCATGTTTTCGCGCATTTTTTGCGATTTCAAGGTCGAAAAACACATAGGCCCCAAAATGAAAGAAACGGCTGCCGCGCCAAAACTATGGCTTCAAACTTGATGAAAACAGTCTCTCCCATAATAACTCACAGGCTGCTTGTGTTTTTTAGGCCTTTGCAAGCTATCGGAAGTGTGTGCGCGGCAGGAGAGACAAATCCATGTTTTCGCGCCTTTTTTGCGATTTCAAGGTCGAAAAACACATAGGCCCCAAAATGAAAGAAACGGCTGGCGCGCCAAAACTATGGCTTCAAACTTGATGAAAACAGTCTCTCCCACAATAACTCAATGGCTGCTTGTGTTTTTTAGGCCTTCGCAAGCTATCGGAAGTGTGTGCGCGGCAGGAGAGACAAATCCATGTTTTCGCGCCTTTTTTGCGATTTCAAGGTCGAAAAACACATAGGCCCCAAAATGAAAGAAACGGCTGGCGCGCCAAAACTATGGCTTCAAACTTGATGAAAACAGTCTCTCCCACAATAACTCAATGGCCGCTTGTGTTTTTTAGGCCTTCGCAAGCTATCGGAAGTGTGTGCGCGGCAGGAGAGACAAATCCATGTTTTCGCGCATTTTTTGCGATTTCAAGGTCGAAAAACACATAGGCCCCAAAATGACAGAAACGGCTACCGCGCCAAAACTATGGCTTCAAACTTGATGAAAACAGTCTCTCCCATATTAACTCACGGGCTGATTGTGTTTTTTAGGCCTTCGCAAGCTATCGGAAGTGTGTGCGCAGCAGGAGAGACAAATCTATGTTTTCGCGCCTGTTTTGCCATTTCCAGGTCGAAAAACACACAGACCCCAAAAATAAAGAAACGGCTGTCCAGCCAAAACTGAGGCTTCAAACTTGATGAAAACAGTCTCTCCCACAATAACTCAAGGGCCGCTTGTGTTTTTTAGGCCTTTGCAAGCTATCGGAAGTGTGTGCGCGGCAGTAGAGACAAATCCATGTTTTCGCGCCTTTTTTGCGATTTCAAGGTCGAAAAACACATAGGCCCCAAAATGAAAGAAACGGCTGGCGCGCCAAAACTATGGCTTCAAACTTGATGAAAACAGTCTCTCCCATAATAACTCACAGGCTGCTTGTGTTTTTTAGGCCTTTGCAAGCTATCGGAAGTGTGTGCGCGGCAGGAGAGACAAATCCATGTTTTCGCGCCTTTTTTGCGATTTCAAGGTCGAAAAACACATAGGCCCCAAAATGAAAGAAACGGCTGGCGCGCCAAAACTATGGCTTCAAACTTGATGAAAACAGTCTCTCCCACAATAACTCAATGGCCGCTTGTGTTTTTTAGGCCTTCGCAAGCTATCGGAAGTGTGTGCGCGGCAGGAGAGACAAATCCATGTTTTCGCGCCTTTTTTGCGATTTCAAGGTCGAAAAACACATAGGCCCCAAAATGAAAGAAACGGCTGGCGCGCCAAAACTATGGCTTCAAACTTGATGAAAACAGTCTCTCCCACAATAACTCAATGGCCGCTTGTGTTTTTTAGGCCTTCGCAAGCTATCGGAAGTGTGTGCGCGGCAGGAGAGACAAATCCATGTTTTCGCGCATTTTTTGCGATTTCAAGGTCGAAAAACACATAGGCCCCAAAATGACAGAAACGGCTACCGCGCCAAAACTATGGCTTCAAACTTGATGAAAACAGTCTCTCCCATATTAACTCACGGGCTGATTGTGTTTTTTAGGCCTTCGCAAGCTATCGGAAGTGTGTGCGCAGCAGGAGAGACAAATCTATGTTTTCGCGCCTGTTTTGCCATTTCCAGGTCGAAAAACACACAGACCCCAAAAATAAAGAAACGGCTGTCCAGCCAAAACTGAGGCTTCAAACTTGATGAAAACAGTCTCTCCCACAATAACTCAAGGGCCGCTTGTGTTTTTTAGGCCTTTGCAAGCTATCGGAAGTGTGTGCGCGGCAGTAGAGACAAATCCATGTTTTCGCGCCTTTTTTGCGATTTCAAGGTCGAAAAACACATAGGCCCCAAAATGAAAGAAACGGCTGGCGCGCCAAAACTATGGCTTCAAACTTGATGAAAACAGTCTCTCCCATAATAACTCACGGGCTGCTTGTGTTTTTTAGGCCTTTGCAAGCTATCGGAAGTGTGTGCGCGGCAGGAGAGACAAATCCATGTTTTCGGGCCTTTTTTGCGATTTCAAGGTCGAAAAACACATAGGCCCCAAAATGAAAGAAACGGCTGGCGCGCCAAAACTATGGCTTCAAACTTGATGAAAACAGTCTCTCCCATAATAACTCACGGGCTGCTTGTGTTTTTTAGGCCTTTGCAAGCTATCGGAAGTGTGTGCGCGGCAGGAGAGACAAATCCATGTTTTCGCGCCTTTTTTGCGATTTCCAGGTCGAAAAACACACAGACCCCAAAAATAAAGAAACGGCTGTCCAGCCAAAACTGAGGCTTCAAACTTGATGAAAACAGTCTCTCCCACAATAACTCAAGGGCCGCTTGTGTTTTTTAGGCCTTCGCAAGCTATCGGAAGTGTGTGCGCGGCAGGAGAGACAAATCCATTTTTTCGCGCATTTTTTGCGATTTCAAGGTCGAAAAACACATAGGCCCCAAAATGAAAGAAACGGCTGCCGCGCCAAAACTATGGCTTCAAACTTGATGAAAACAGTCTCTCCCATAATAACTCACAGGCTGCTTGTGTTTTTTAGGCCTTTGCAAGCTATCGGAAGTGTGTGCGCGGCAGGAGAGACAAATCCATGTTTTCGCGCCTTTTTTGCGATTTCAAGGTCGAAAAACACATAGGCCCCAAAATGAAAGAAACGGCTGGCGCGCCAAAACTATGGCTTCAAACTTGATGAAAACAGTCTCTCCCATATTAACTCACGGGCTGCTTGTGTTTTTTAGGCCTTTGCAAGCTATCGGAAGTGTGTGCGCGGCAGGAGAGACAAATCCATGTTTTCGCGCCTTTTTTGCCATTTCCAGGTCGAAAAACACAAAGGCCCCAAAATGAAAGAAACGGCTGCCGCGCCAAAACTATGACTTCAAACTTGATGAAAACAGTCTCTCCCACAATAACTCAAGGGCTGCTTGTGTTTTTTAGGCCTTCGCAAGATATCGGAAGTGTGTGCGCGGCAGGAGAGACAAATCAATGTTTTCGCGACTTTTTTGCGATTTCAAGGTCGAAAAACACATAGGCCCCAAAATGAAAGAAACGGCTGGCGCGCCAAAACTATGGCTTCAAACTTGATGAAAACAGTCTCTCCCATAATAACTCACGGGCTGCTAGTGTTTTTTAGGCCTTTGCACGCTATCGGAAGTGTGTGCGCGGCAGGAGAGACAAATCCATGTTTTCGCGCCTTTTTTGCCATTTCCAGGTCGAAAAACACAAAGGCCCCAAAATGAAAGAAACGGCTGCCGCGCCAAAACTATGACTTCAAACTTGATGAAAACAGTCTCTCCCACAATAACTCAAGGGCTGCTTGTGTTTTTTAGGCCTTCGCAAGATATCGGAAGTGTGTGCGCGGCAGGAGAGACAAATCAATGTTTTCGCGACTTTTTTGCGATTTCAAGGTCGAAAAACACATAGGCCCCAAAATGAAAGAAACGGCTGGCGCGCCAAAACTATGGCTTCAAACTTGATGAAAACAGTCTCTCCCATAATAACTCACGGGCTGCTTGTGTTTTTTAGGCCTTTGCACGCTATCGGAAGTGTGTGCGCGGCAGGAGAGACAAATCCATGTTTTCGCGCCTTTTTTGCCATTTCCAGGTCGAAAAACACAAAGGCCCCAAAATGAAAGAAACGGCTGCCGCGCCAAAACTATGGCTTCAAACTTGATGAAAACAGTCTCTCCCACAACAACTCAAGGGCTGCTTGTGTTTTTTAGGCCTTCGCAAGATAACGGAAGTGTGTGCGCGGCATGAGAGACAAATCAATGTTTTCGCGCCTTTTTTGCGATTTCAAGGTCGAAAAACACATAGGCCCCAAAATGAAAGAAACGGCTGCCGCGCCAAAACTATGGCTTCAAACTTGATGAAAACAGTCTCTCCCATAATAACTCACGGGCTGCTTGTATTTTTTAGGCCTTTGCAAGCTATCGGAAGTGTGTGCGCGGCAGGAGAGACAAATCCATGTTTTCGCGCCTTTTTTGCGATTTCAAGGTCGAAAAACACACAGACCCCAAAAATAAAGAAACGGCTGTCCAGCCAAAACTGAGGCTTCAAACTTGATGAAAACAGTCTCTCCCAAAATAACTCAAGGGCCGCTTGTGTTTTTTAGGCCTTTGCAAGCTATCGGAAGTGTGTGCGCGGCAGGAGAGACAAATCCATGTTTTCGCGCCTTTTTTGCCATTTCAAGGTCGAAAAACACATAGGCCCCAAAATGAAAGAAACGGCTGGCGCGCCAAAACTATGGCTTCAAACTTGATGAAAACAGTCTCTCCCATAATAACTCACGGGCTGCTTGTGTTTTTTAGGCCTTTGCAAGCTATCGGAAGTGTGTGCGCGGCAGGAGAGACAAATCCATGTTTTCGCGCCTTTTTTGCGATTTCAAGGTCGAAAAACACATAGGCCCCAAAATGAAAGAAACGGCTGGCGCGCCAAAACTATGGCTTCAAACTTGATGAAAACAGTCTCTCCCATAATAACTCACGGGCTGCTTGTGTTTTTTAGGCCTTTGCAAGCTATCGGAAGTGTGTGCGCGGCAGGAGAGACAAATCCATGTTTTCGCGCCTTTTTTGCGATTTCAAGGTCGAAAAACACATAGGCCCCAAAATGAAAGAAACGGCTGGCACGCCAAAACTATGGCTTCAAACTTGATGAAAACAGTCTCTCCCATAATAACTCACGGACTGCTTGTGTTTTTTAGGCCTTTGCAAGCTATCGGAAGTGTGTGCGCGGCAGGAGAGACAAATCCATGTTTTCGCGCCTTTTTTGCGATTTCCAGGTCGAAAAACACACAGACCCCAAAAATAAAGAAACGGCTGTCCAGCCAAAACTGAGGCTTCAAACTTGATGAAAACAGTCTCTCCCACAATAACTCAAGGGCCGCTTGTGTTTTTTAGGCCTTCGCAAGCTATCGGAAGTGTGTGCGCGGCAGGAGAGACAAATCCATGTTTTCGCGCATTTTTTGCGATTTCAAGGTCGAAAAACACATAGGCCCCAAAATGAAAGAAACGGCTGCCGCGCCAAAACTATGGCTTCAAACTTGATGAAAACAGTCTCTCCCATAATAACTCACAGGCTGCTTGTGTTTTTTAGGCCTTTGCAAGCTATCGGAAGTGTGTGCGCGGCAGGAGAGACAAATCCATGTTTTCGCGCCTTTTTTGCGATTTCAAGGTCGAAAAACACATAGGCCCCAAAATGAAAGAAACGGCTGGCGCGCCAAAACTATGGCTTCAAACTTGATGAAAACAGTCTCTCCCACAATAACTCAATGGCCGCTTGTGTTTTTTAGGCCTTCGCAAGCTATCGGAAGTGTGTGCGCGGCAGGAGAGACAAATCCATGTTTTTGCGCATTTTTTGCGATTTCAAGGTCGAAAAACACATAGGCCCCAAAATGAAAGAAACGGCTACCGCGCCAAAACTATGGCTTCAAACTTGATGAAAACAGTCTCTCCCATAATAACTCACGGACTGCTTGTGTTTTTTAGGCCTTTGCAAGCTATCGGAAGTGTGTGCGCGGCAGGAGAGACAAATCCATGTTTTCGCGCCTTTTTTGCGATTTCCAGGTCGAAAAACACACAGACCCCAAAAATAAAGAAACGGCTGTCCAGCCAAAACTGAGGCTTCAAACTTGATGAAAACAGTCTCTCCCACAATAACTCAAGGGCCGCTTGTGTTTTTTAGGCCTTCGCAAGCTATCGGAAGTGTGTGCGCGGCAGGAGAGACAAATCCATGTTTTCGCGCATTTTTTGCGATTTCAAGGTCGAAAAACACATAGGCCCCAAAATGAAAGAAACGGCTGCCGCGCCAAAACTATGGCTTCAAACTTGATGAAAACAGTCTCTCCCATAATAACTCACAGGCTGCTTGTGTTTTTTAGGCCTTTGCAAGCTATCGGAAGTGTGTGCGCGGCAGGAGAGACAAATCCATGTTTTCGCGCCTTTTTTGCGATTTCAAGGTCGAAAAACACATAGGCCCCAAAATGAAAGAAACGGCTGGCGCGCCAAAACTATGGCTTCAAACTTGATGAAAACAGTCTCTCCCACAATAACTCAATGGCCGCTTGTGTTTTTTAGGCCTTCGCAAGCTATCGGAAGTGTGTGCGCGGCAGGAGAGACAAATCCATGTTTTTGCGCATTTTTTGCGATTTCAAGGTCGAAAAACACATAGGCCCCAAAATGAAAGAAACGGCTACCGCGCCAAAACTATGGCTTCAAACTTGATGAAAACAGTCTCTCCCATATTAACTCACGGGCTGATTGTGTTTTTTAGGCCATCGCAAGCTATCGGAAGTGTGTGCGCAGCAGGAGAGACAAATCTATGTTTTCGCGCCTGTTTTGCCATTTCCAGGTAGAAAAACACACAGACCCCAAAAATAAAGAAACGGCTGTCCAGCCAAAACTGAGGCTTCAAACTTGATGAAAACAGTCTCTCCCACAATAACTCAAGGGCCGCTTGTGTTTTTTAGGCCTTTGCAAGCTATCGGAAGTGTGTGCGCGGCAGTAGAGACAAATCCATGTTTTCGCGCCTTTTTTGCGATTTCAAGGTCGAAAAACACATAGGCCCCAAAATGAAAGAAACGGCTGGCGCGCCAAAACTATGGCTTCAAACTTGATGAAAACAGTCTCTCCCATAATAACTCACGGGCTGCTTGTGTTTTTTAGGCCTTTGCAAGCTATCGGAAGTGTGTGCGCGGCAGGAGAGACAAATCCATGTTTTCGGGCCTTTTTTGCGATTTCAAGGTCGAAAAACACATAGGCCCCAAAATGAAAGAAACGGCTGGCGCGCCAAAACTATGGCTTCAAACTTGATGAAAACAGTCTCTCCCATAATAACTCACGGGCTGCTTGTGTTTTTTAGGCCTTTGCAAGCTATCGGAAGTGTGTGCGCGGCAGGAGAGACAAATCCATGTTTTCGCGCCTTTTTTGCGATTTCCAGGTCGAAAAACACACAGACCCCAAAAATAAAGAAACGGCTGTCCAGCCAAAACTGAGGCTTCAAACTTGATGAAAACAGTCTCTCCCACAATAACTCAAGGGCCGCTTGTGTTTTTTAGGCCTTCGCAAGCTATCGGAAGTGTGTGCGCGGCAGGAGAGACAAATCCATGTTTTCGCGCCTTTTTTGCGATTTCAAGGTCGAAAAACACATAGGCCCCAAAATGAAAGAAACGGCTGCCGCGCCAAAACTATGGCTTCAAACTTGATGAAAACAGTCTCTCCCATAATAACTCACAGGCTGCTTGTGTTTTTTAGGCCTTTGCAAGCTATCGGAAGTGTGTGCGCGGCAGGAGAGACAAATCCATGTTTTCGCGCCTTTTTTGCGATTTCAAGGTCGAAAAACACATAGGCCCCAAAATGAAAGAAACGGCTGGCGCGCCAAAACTATGGCTTCAAACTTGATGAAAACAGTCTCTCCCATATTAACTCACGGGCTGCTTGTGTTTTTTAGGCCTTTGCAAGCTATCGGAAGTGTGTGCGCGGCAGGAGAGACAAATCCATGTTTTCGCGCCTTTTTTGCGATTTCAAGGTCGAAAAACACACAGACCCCAAAAATAAAGAAACGGCTGTCCAGCCAAAACTGAGGCTTCAAACTTGATGAAAACAGTCTCTCCCACAATAACTCAATGGCCGCTTGTGTTTTTTAGGCCTTCGCAAGCTATCGGAAGTGTGTGCGCGGCAGGAGAGCCAAATCCATGTTTTCGCGCATTTTTTGCGATTTCAAGGTCGAAAAACACATAGGCCCCAAAATGAAAGAAACGGCTGCCGCGCCAAAACTATGGCTTCAAACTTGATGAAAACAGTCTCTCCCATATTAACTCACGGGCTGATTGTGTTTTTTAGGCCTTCGCAAGCTATCGGAAGTGTGTGCGCAGCAGGAGAGACAAATCTATGTTTTCGCGCCTGTTTTGCCATTTCCAGGTCGAAAAACACACAGACCCCAAAAATAAAGAAACGGCTGTCCAGCCAAAACTGAGGCTTCAAACTTGATGAAAACACTCTCCCACAATAACTCAAGGGCCGCTTGTGTTTTTTAGGCCTTTGCAAGCTATCGGAAGTGTGTGCGCGGCAGGAGAGACAAATCCATGTTTTCGCGCCTTTTTTGCGATTTCAAGGTCGAAAAACACATAGGCCCCAAAATGAAAGAAACGGCTGGCGCGCCAAAACTATGGCTTCAAACTTGATGAAAACAGTCTCTCCCATAATAACTCAAGGGCCGCTTGTGTTTTTTAGGCCTTCGCAAGCTATCGGAAGTGTGTGCGCGGCAGGAGAGACAAATCCATGTTTTCGCGAATTTTTTGCGATTTCAAGGTCGAAAAACACATAGGCCCCAAAATGAAAGCAACGGCTGTCCAGCCAAAACTGAGGCTTCAAACTTGATGAAAACAGTCTCACCCACAATAACTCAAGGACCGCTTGTGTTTTTTAGGCCTTTGCAAGCTATCGGAAGTGTGTGCGCGGCAGGAGAGACAAATCCATGTTTTCGCGCCTTTTTTGCGATTTCAAGGTCGAAAAACACATAGGCCCCAAAATGAAAGAAACGGCTGGCGCGCCAAAACTATGGCTTCAAACTTGATGAAAACAGTCTCTCCCACAATCACTCAAGGGCCGCTTGTGTTTTTTAGGCCTTCGCAAGCTATCGGAAGTGTGTGCGCGGCAGGAGAGACAAATCCATGTTTTCGCGAATTTTTTGCGATTTCAAGGTCGAAAAACACATAGGCCCCAAAATGAAAGCAACGGCTGTCCAGCCAAAACTGAGGCTTCAAACTTGATGAAAACAGTCTCACCCACAATAACTCAAGGGCCGCTTGTGTTTTTTAGGCCTTTGCAAGCTATCGGAAGTGTGTGCGCGGCAGGAGAGACAAATCCATGTTTTCGCGCATTTTTTGCGATTTCAAGGTCGAAAAACACATAGGCCCCAAAATGAAAGAAACGGCTGCCGCGCCAAAACTATGGCTTCAAACTTGATGAAAACAGTCTCTCCCATAATAACTCACGGGCTGCTTGTGTTTTTTAGGCCTTTGCAAGCTATCGGAAGTGTGTGCGCGGCAGGAGAGACAAATCCATGTTTTCGCGCCTTTTTTGCGATTTCAAGGTCGAAAAACACATAGGCCCCAAAATGAAAGAAACGGCTGGCGCGCCAAAACTATGGCTTCAAACTTGATGAAAACAGTCTCTCCCATATTAACTCACGGGCTGATTGTGTTTTTTAGGCCTTCGCAAGCTATCGGAAGTGTGTGCGCAGCAGGAGAGACAAATCTATGTTTTCGCGCCTGTTTTGCCATTTCCAGGTCGAAAAACACACAGACCCCAAAAATAAAGAAACGGCTGTCCAGCCAAAACTGAGGCTTCAAACTTGATGAAAACAGTCTCTCCCACAATAACTCAAGGGCCGCTTGTGTTTTTTAGGCCTTCGCAAGCTATCGGAAGTGTGTGCGCGGCAGGAGAGACAAATCCATGTTTTAGCGCATTTTTTGCGATTTCAAGGTCGAAAAACACATAGGCCCCAAAATGAAAGAAACGGCTGCCGCGCCAAAACTATGGCTTCAAACTTGATGAAAACAGTCTCTCCCATATTAACTCACGGGCTGATTGTGTTTTTTAGGCCTTCGCAAGCTATCGGAAGTGTGTGCGCAGCAGGAGAGACAAATCTATGTTTTCGCGCCTTTTTTGCCATTTCCAGGTCGAAAAACACACAGAACCCAAAAATAAAGCAACGGCTGTCTAGCCAAAACTGAGGCTTCAAACTTGATGAAAACTGTCTCTCCCACAATAACTGAAGGGCCGCTTGTGTTTTTTAGGCCTTTGCAAGCTATCGGAAGTGTGTGCGCGGCAGGAGAGACAAATCCATGTTTTCGCGCCTTTTTTGCGATTTCAAGGTCGAAAAACACATAGGCCCCAAAATGAAAGAAACGGCTGGCGCGCCAAAACTATGGCTTCAAACTTGATGAAAACAGTCTCTCCCATAATAACTCAAGGGCCGCTTGTGTTTTTTAGGCCTTCGCAAGCTATCGGAAGTGTGTGCGCGGCAGGAGAGACAAATCCATGTTTTCGCGAATTTTTTGCGATTTCAAGGTCGAAAAACACATAGGCCCCAAAATGAAAGCAACGGCTGTCCAGCCAAAACTGAGGCTTCAAACTTGATGAAAACAGTCTCACCCACAATAACTCAAGGGCCGCTTGTGTTTTTTAGGCCTTTGCAAGCTATCGGAAGTGTGTGCGCGGCAGGAGAAACAAATCCATGTTTTCGCGCCTTTTTTGCGATTTCAAGGTCGAAAAACACATAGGCCCCAAAATGAAAGAAACGGCTGGCGCGCCAAAACTATGGCTTCAAACTTGATGAAAACAGTCTCTCCCACAATCACTCAAGGGCCGCTTGTGTTTTTTAGGCCTTCGCAAGCTATCGGAAGTGTGTGCGCGGCAGGAGAGACAAATCCATGTTTTCGCGCATTTTTTGCGATTTCAAGGTCGAAAAACACATAGGCCCCAAAATGAAAGAAACGGCTGCCGCGCCAAAACTATGGCTTCAAACTTGATGAAAACAGTCTCTCCCACAATAACTCAAGGGCCGCTTGTGTTTTTTAGGCCTTCGCAAGCTATCGGAAGTGTGTGCGCGGCAGGAGAGACAAATCCATGTTTTCGCGAATTTTTTGCGATTTCAAGGTCGAAAAACACATAGGCCCCAAAATGAAAGCAACGGCTGTCCAGCCAAAACTGAGGCTTCAAACTTGATGAAAACAGTCTCACCCACAATAACTCAAGGGCCGCTTGTGTTTTTTAGGCCTTTGCAAGCTATCGGAAGTGTGTGCGCGGCAGGAGAGACAAATCCATGTTTTCGCGCCTTTTTTGCGATTTCAAGGTCGAAAAACACATAGGCCCCAAAATGAAAGAAACGGCTGGCGCGCCAAAACTATGGCTTCAAACTTGATGAAAACAGTCTTTCCCATAATAACTCACGGGCTGCTTGTGTTTTTTAGGCCTTTGCAAGCTATCGGAAGTGTGTGCGCGGCAGGAGAGACAAATCCATGTTTTCGCGCATTTTTTGCGATTTCAAGGTCGAAAAACACATAGGCCCCAAAATGAAAGAAACGGCTGCCGCGCCAAAACTATGGCTTCAAACTTGATGAAAACAGTCTCTCCCATAATAACTCACGGGCTGCTTGTGTTTTTTAGGCCTTTGCAAGCTATCGGAAGTGTGTGCGCGGCAGGAGAGACATTTCCATGTTTTCGCGCCTTTTTTGCGATTTCAAGGTCGAAAAACACATAGGCCCCAAAATGAAAGAAACGGCTGGCGCGCCAAAACTATGGCTTCAAACTTGATGAAAACAGTCTCTCCCATATTAACTCACGGGCTGATTGTGTTTTTTAGGCCTTCGCAAGCTATCGGAAGTGTGTGCGCAGCAGGAGAGACAAATCTATGTTTTCGCGCCTGTTTTGCCATTTCCAGGTCGAAAAACACACAGACCCCAAAAATAAAGAAACGGCTGTCCAGCCAAAACTGAGGCTTCAAACTTGATGAAAACAGTCTCTCCCACAATAACTCAAGGGCCGCTTGTGTTTTTTAGGCCTTCGCAAGCTATCGGAAGTGTGTGCGCGGCAGGAGAGACAAATCCATGTTTTTGCGCATTTTTTGCGATTTCAAGGTCGAAAAACACATAGGCCCCAAAATGAAAGAAACGGCTGCCGCGCCAAAACTATGGCTTCAAACTTGATGAAAACAGTCTCTCCCATATTAACTCACGGGCTGATTGTGTTTTTTAGGCCTTCGCAAGCTATCGGAAGTGTGTGCGCAGCAGGAGAGACAAATCTATGTTTTCGCGCCTTTTTTGCCATTTCCAGGTCGAAAAACACACAGAACCCAAAAATAAAGCAACGGCTGTCTAGCCAAAACTGAGGCTTCAAACTTGATGAAAACTGTCTCTCCCACAATAACTCAAGGGCCGCTTGTGTTTTTTAGGCCTTTGCAAGCTATCGGAAGTGTGTGCGCGGCAGGAGAGACAAATCCATGTTTTCGCGCCTTTTTTGCGATTTCAAGGTCGAAAAACACATAGGCCCCAAAATGAAAAAAACGGCTGGCGCGCCAAAACTATGGCTTCAAACTTGATGAAAACAGTCTTTCCCATAATAACTCACGGGCTGCTTGTGTTTTTTAGGCCTTTGCAAGCTATCGGAAGTGTGTGCGCGGCAGGAGAGACAAATCCATGTTTTCGCGCCTTTTTTGCGATTTCAAGGTCGAAAAACACATAGGCCCCAAAATGAAAGAAACGGCTGGCGCGCCAAAACTATGGCTTCAAACTTGATGAAAACAGTCTCTCCCATATTAACTCACGGGCTGATTGTGTTTTTTAGGCCTTCGCAAGCTATCGGAAGTGTGTGCGCAGCAGGAGAGACAAATCTATGTTTTCGCGCCTGTTTTGCCATTTCCAGGTCGAAAAACACACAGACCCCAAAAATAAAGAAACGGCTGTCCAGCCAAAACTGAGGCTTCAAACTTGATGAAAACAGTCTCTCCCACAATAACTCAAGGGCCGCTTGTGTTTTTTAGGCCTTCGCAAGCTATCGGAAGTGTGTGCGCGGCAGGAGAGACAAATCCATGTTTTCGCGCATTTTTTGCGATTTCAAGGTCGAAAAACACATAGGCCCCAAAATGAAAGAAACGGCTGCCGCGCCAAAACTATGGCTTCAAACTTGATGAAAACAGTCTCTCCCATATTAACTCACGGGCTGATTGTGTTTTTTAGGCCTTCGCAAGCTATCGGAAGTGTGTGCGCAGCAGGAGAGACAAATCTATGTTTTCGCGCCTTTTTTGCCATTTCCAGGTCGAAAAAAATACAGACCCCAAAAATAAAGAAACGGCTGTCCAGCCAAAACTGAGGCTTCAAACTTGATGAAAACAGTCTCTCCCAAAATAACTCAAGGGCCGCTTGTGTTTTTTAGGCCTTCGCAAGCTATCGGAAGTGTGTGCGCGGCAGTAGAGACAAATCCATGTTTTCGCGCATTTTTTGCGATTTCAAGGTCGAAAAACACATAGGCCCCAAAATGAAAGAAACGGCTGCCGCGCCAAAACTATGGCTTCAAACTTGATGAAAACAGTCTCTCCCATAATAACTCACGGGCTGCTTGTGTGTTTTAGGCCTTTGCAAGCTATCGGAAGTGTGTGCGCGGCAGGAGAGACAAATCCATGTTTTCGCGCCTTTTTTGCGATTTCAAGGTCGAAAAACACATAGGCCCCAAAATGAAAGAAACGGCTGGCGCGCCAAAACTATGGCTTCAAACTTGATGAAAACAGTCTCTCCCATAATAACTCACGGGCTGCTTGTGTTTTTTAGGCCTTTGCAAGCTATCGGAAGTGTGTGCGCGGCAGGAGAGACAAATCCATGTTTTCGCGCCTTTTTTGCGATTTCAAGGTCGAAAAACACATAGGCCCCAAAATGAAAGAAACGGCTGGCGCGCCAAAACTATGGCTTCAAACTTGATGAAAACAGTCTCTCCCATATTAACTCACGGGCTGATTGTGTTTTTTAGGCCTTCGCAAGCTATCGGAAGTGTGTGCGCAGCAGGAGAGACAAATCTATGTTTTCGCGCCTGTTTTGCCATTTCCAGGTCGAAAAACACACAGACCCCAAAAATAAAGAAACGGCTGTCCAGCCAAAACTGAGGCTTCAAACTTGATGAAAACAGTCTCTCCCACAATAACTCAAGGGCCGCTTGTGTTTTTTAGGCCTTCGCAAGCTATCGGAAGTGTGTGCGCGGCAGTAGAGACAAATCCATGTTTTCGCGCATTTTTTGCGATTTCAAGGTCGAAAAACACATAGGCCCCAAAATGAAAGAAACGGCTGCCGCGCCAAAACTATGGCTTCAAACTTGATGAAAACAGTCTCTCCCATAATAACTCACGGGCTGCTTGTGTTTTTTAGGCCTTTGCAAGCTATCGGAAGTGTGTGCGCGGCAGGAGAGACAAATCCATGTTTTCGCGCCTTTTTTGCGATTTCAAGGTCGAAAAACACATAGGCCCCAAAATGAAAGAAACGGCTGGCGCGCCAAAACTATGGCTTCAAACTTGATGAAAACAGTCTCTCCCATAATAACTCACGGGCTGCTTGTGTTTTTTAGGCCTTTGCAAGCTATCGGAAGTGTGTGCGCGGCAGGAGAGACAAATCCATGTTTTCGCGCCTGTTTTGCGATTTCAAGGTCGAAAAACACATAGGCCCCAAAATGAAAGAAACGGCTGGCGCGCCAAAACTATGGCTTCAAACTTGATGAAAACAGTCTCTCCCATAATAACTCACGGACTGCTTGTGTTTTTTAGGCCTTTGCAAGCTATCGGAAGTGTGTGCGTGGCAGGAGAGACAAATCCATGTTTTCGCGCCTTTTTTGCGATTTCAAGGTCGAAAAACACATAGGCCCCAAAATGAAAGAAACGGCTGGCGCGCCAAAACTATGGCTTCAAACTTGATGAAAACAGTCTCTCCCATATTAACTCACGGGCTGATTGTGTTTTTTAGGCCTTCGCAAGCTATCGGAAGTGTGTGCGCAGCAGGAGAGACAAATCTATGTTTTCGCGCCTGTTTTGCCATTTCCAGGTCGAAAAACACACAGACCCCAAAAATAAAGAAACGGCTGTCCAGCCAAAACTGAGGCTTCAAACTTGATGAAAACAGTCTCTCCCACAATAACTCAAGGGCCGCTTGTGTTTTTTAGGCCTTCGCAAGCTATCGGAAGTGTGTGCGCGGCAGTAGAGACAAATCCATGTTTTCGCGCATTTTTTGCGATTTCAAGGTCGAAAAACACATAGGCCCCAAAATGAAAGAAACGGCTGCCGCGCCAAAACTATGGCTTCAAACTTGATGAAAACAGTCTCTCCCATAATAACTCACGGGCTGCTTGTGTTTTTTAGGCCTTTGCAAGCTATCGGAAGTGTGTGCGCGGCAGGAGAGACAAATCCATGTTTTCGCGCCTTTTTTGCGATTTCAAGGTCGAAAAACACATAGGCCCCAAAATGAAAGAAACGGCTGGCGCGCCAAAACTATGGCTTCAAACTTGATGAAAACAGTCTCTCCCATAATAACTCACGGGCTGCTTGTGTTTTTTAGGCCTTTGCAAGCTATCGGAAGTGTGTGCGCGGCAGGAGAGACAAATCCATGTTTTCGCGCCTTTTTTGCGATTTCAAGGTCGAAAAACACATAGGCCCCAAAATGAAAGAAACGGCTGGCGCGCCAAAACTATGGCTTCAAACTTGATGAAAACAGTCTCTCCCATAATAACTCACGGACTGCTTGTGTTTTTTAGGCCTTTGCAAGCTATCGGAAGTGTGTGCGCGGCAGGAGAGACAAATCCATGTTTTCGCGCCTTTTTTGCGATTTCCAGGTCGAAAAACACACAGACCCCAAAAATAAAGAAACGGCTGTCCAGCCAAAACTGAGGCTTCAAACTTGATGAAAACAGTCTCTCCCACAATAACTCAAGGGCCGCTTGTGTTTTTTAGGCCTTCGTAAGCTATCGGAAGTGTGTGCGCGGCAGGAGAGACAAATCCATGTTTTCGCGCATTTTTTGCGATTTCAAGGTCGAAAAACACATAGGCCCCAAAATGAAAGAAACGGCTGCCGCGCCAAAACTATGGCTTCAAACTTGATGAAAACAGTCTCTCCCATAATAACTCACGGGCTGCTTGTGTTTTTTAGGCCTTTGCAAGCTATCGGAAGTGTGTGCGCGGCAGGAGAGACAAATCCATGTTTTCGCGCCTTTTTTGCGATTTCAAGGTCGAAAAACACATAGGCCCCAAAATGAAAGAAACGGCTGGCGCGCCAAAACTATGGCTTCAAACTTGATGAAAACAGTCTCTCCCATAATAACTCACGGGCTGCTTGTGTTTTTTAGGCCTTTGCAAGCTATCGGAAGTGTGTGCGCGGCAGGAGAGACAAATCCATGTTTTCGCGCCTTTTTTGCGATTTCAAGGTCGAAAAACACATAGGCCCCAAAATGAAAGAAACGGCTGGCGCGCCAAAACTATGGCTTCAAACTTGATGAAAACAGTCTCTCCCATAATAACTCACGGACTGCTTGTGTTTTTTAGGCCTTTGCAAGCTATCGGAAGTGTGTGCGCGGCAGGAGAGACAAATCCATGTTTTCGCGCCTTTTTTGCGATTTCCAGGTCGAAAAACACACAGACCCCAAAAATAAAGAAACGGCTGTCCAGCCAAAACTGAGGCTTCAAACTTGATGAAAACAGTCTCTCCCACAATAACTCAAGGGCCGCTTGTGTTTTTTAGGCCTTCGTAAGCTATCGGAAGTGTGTGCGCGGCAGGAGAGACAAATCCATGTTTTCGCGCATTTTTTGCGATTTCAAGGTCGAAAAACACATAGGCCCCAAAATGAAAGAAACGGCTGCCGCGCCAAAACTATGGCTTCAAACTTGATGAAAACAGTCTCTCCCATATTAACTCACGGGCTGATTGTGTTTTTTAGGCCTTCGCAAGCTATCGGAAGTGTGTGCGCAGCAGGAGAGACAAATCTATGTTTTCGCGCCTGTTTTGCCATTTCCAGGTCGAAAAACACACAGACCCCAAAAATAAAGAAACGGCTGTCCAGCCAAAACTGAGGCTTCAAACTTGATGAAAACAGTCTCTCCCACAATAACTCAAGGGCCGCTTGTGTTTTTTAGGCCTTCGCAAGCTATCGGAAGTGTGTGCGCGGCAGGAGAGACAAATCCATGTTTTCGCGCATTTTTTGCGATTTCAAGGTCGAAAAACACATAGGCCCCAAAATGAAAGAAACGGCTGCCGCGCCAAAACTATGGCTTCAAACTTGATGAAAACAGTCTCTCCCACAATAACTCAAGGGCCGCTTGTGTTTTTTAGGCCTTCGCAAGCTATCAGAAGTGTGTGCGCGGCAGGAGAGACAAATCCATGTTTTTGCGCATTTTTTGCGATTTCAAGGTCGAAAAACACATAGGCCCCAAAATGAAAGAAACGGCTGGCGCGCCAAAACTATGGCTTCAAACTTGATGAAAACAGTCTCTCCCATAATAACTCACGGGCTGCTTGTGTTTTTTAGGCCTTTGCAAGCTATCGGAAGTGTGTGCGCGGCAGGAGAGACAAATCCATGTTTTCGCGCCTTTTTTGCGATTTCAAGGTCGAAAAACACATAGGCCCCAAAATGAAAGAAACGGCTGGCGCGCCAAAACTATGGCTTCAAACTTGATGAAAACAGTCTCTCCCATATTAACTCACGGGCTGATTGTGTTTTTTAGGCCTTCGCAAGCTATCGGAAGTGTGTGCGCGGCAGGAGAGACAAATCTATGTTTTCGCGCCTTTTTTTCATTTCCAGGTCGAAAAACACACAGAACCCAAAAATAAAGAAACGGCTGGCGCGCCAAAACTATGGCTTCAAACTTGATGAAAACAGTCTCTCCCATATTAACTCACGGGCTGATTGTGTTTTTTAGGCCTTCGCAAGCTATCGGAAGTGTGTGCGCAGCAGGAGAGACAAATCTATGTTTTCGCGCCTGTTTTGCCATTTCCAGGTCGAAAAACACACAGACCCCAAAAATAAAGAAACGGCTGTCCAGCCAAAACTGAGGCTTCAAACTTGATGAAAACAGTCTCTCCCACAATAACTCAAGGGCCGCTTGTGTTTTTTAGGCCTTCGCAAGCTATCGGAAGTGTGTGCGCGGCAGTAGAGACAAATCCATGTTTTCGCGCATTTTTTGCGATTTCAAGGTCGAAAAACACATAGGCCCCAAAATGAAAGAAACGGCTGCCGCGCCAAAACTATGGCTTCAAACTTGATGAAAACAGTCTCTCCCATAATAACTCACGGGCTGCTTGTGTTTTTTAGGCCTTTGCAAGCTATCGGAAGTGTGTGCGCGGCAGGAGAGACAAATCCATGTTTTCGCGCCTTTTTTGCGATTTCAAGGTCGAAAAACACATAGGCCCCAAAATGAAAGAAACGGCTGGCGCGCCAAAACTATGGCTTCAAACTTGATGAAAACAGTCTCTCCCATAATAACTCACGGGCTGCTTGTGTTTTTTAGGCCTTTGCAAGCTATCGGAAGTGTGTGCGCGGCAGGAGAGACAAATCCATGTTTTCGCGCCTTTTTTGCGATTTCAAGGTCGAAAAACACATAGGCCCCAAAATGAAAGAAACGGCTGGCGCGCCAAAACTATGGCTTCAAACTTGATGAAAACAGTCTCTCCCATAATAACTCACGGACTGCTTGTGTTTTTTAGGCCTTTGCAAGCTATCGGAAGTGTGTGCGCCGCAGGAGAGACAAATCCATGTTTTCGCGCCTTTTTTGCGATTTCCAGGTCGAAAAACACACAGACCCCAAAAATAAAGAAACGGCTGTCCAGCCAAAACTGAGGCTTCAAACTTGATGAAAACAGTCTCTCCCACAATAACTCAAGGGCCGCTTGTGTTTTTTAGGCCTTCGTAAGCTATCGGAAGTGTGTGCGCGGCAGGAGAGACAAATCCATGTTTTCGCGCATTTTTTGCGATTTCAAGGTCGAAAAACACATAGGCCCCAAAATGAAAGAAACGGCTGCCGCGCCAAAACTATGGCTTCAAACTTGATGAAAACAGTCTCTCCCATATTAACTCACGGGCTGATTGTGTTTTTTAGGCCTTCGCAAGCTATCGGAAGTGTGTGCGCAGCAGGAGAGACAAATCTATGTTTTCGCGCCTGTTTTGCCATTTCCAGGTCGAAAAACACACAGACCCCAAAAATAAAGAAACGGCTGTCCAGCCAAAACTGAGGCTTCAAACTTGATGAAAACAGTCTCTCCCACAATAACTCAAGGGCCGCTTGTGTTTTTTAGGCCTTCGCAAGCTATCGGAAGTGTGTGCGCGGCAGGAGAGACAAATCCATGTTTTCGCGCATTTTTTGCGATTTCAAGGTCGAAAAACACATAGGCCCCAAAATGAAAGAAACGGCTGCCGCGCCAAAACTATGGCTTCAAACTTGATGAAAACAGTCTCTCCCATAATAACTCACGGGCTGCTTGTGTTTTTTAGGCCTTTGCAAGCTATCGGAAGTGTGTGCGTGGCAGGAGAGACAAATCTATGTTTTCGCGCCTTTTTTTCATTTCCAGGTCGAAAAACACACAGAACCCAAAAATAAAGAAACGGCTGTCCAGCCAAAACTGAGGCTTCAAACTTGATGAAAACAGTCTCTCCCACAATAACTCAAGGGCCGCTTGTGTTTTTTAGGCCTTCGCAAGCTATCAGAAGTGTGTGCGCGGCAGGAGAGACAAATCCATGTTTTTGCGCATTTTTTGCGATTTCAAGGTCGAAAAACACATAGGCCCCAAAATGAAAGAAACGGCTGGCGCGCCAAAACTATGGCTTCAAACTTGATGAAAACAGTCTCTCCCATAATAACTCACGGGCTGCTTGTGTTTTTTAGGCCTTTGCAAGCTATCGGAAGTGTGTGCGCGGCAGGAGAGACAAATCCATGTTTTCGCGCCTTTTTTGCGATTTCAAGGTCGAAAAACACATAGGCCCCAAAATGAAAGAAACGGCTGGCGCGCCAAAACTATGGCTTCAAACTTGATGAAAACAGTCTCTCCCATATTAACTCACGGGCTGATTGTGTTTTTTAGGCCTTCGCAAGCTATCGGAAGTGTGTGCGCAGCAGGAGAGACAAATCTATGTTTTCGCGCCTTTTTTTCATTTCCAGGTCGAAAAACACACAGAACCCAAAAATAAAGAAACGGCTGTCCAGCCAAAACTGAGGCTTCAAACTTGATGAAAACAGTCTCTCCCACAATAACTCAAGGGCCGCTTGTGTTTTTTAGGCCTTCGCAAGCTATCAGAAGTGTGTGCGCGGCAGGAGAGACAAATCCATGTTTTTGCGCATTTTTTGCGATTTCAAGGTCGAAAAACACATAGGCCCCAAAATGAAAGAAACGGCTGCCGCGCCAAAACTATGGCTTCAAACTTGATGAAAACAGTCTCTCCCACAATAACTCAAGGGCCGCTTGTGTTTTTTAGGCCTTCGCAAGCTATCAGAAGTGTGTGCGCGGCAGGAGAGACAAATCCATGTTTTTGCGCATTTTTTGCGATTTCAAGGTCGAAAAACACATAGGCCCCAAAATGAAAGAAACGGCTGGCGCGCCAAAACTATGGCTTCAAACTTGATGAAAACAGTCTCTCCCATAATAACTCACGGGCTGCTTGTGTTTTTTAGGCCTTTGCAAGCTATCGGAAGTGTGTGCGCGGCAGGAGAGACAAATCCATGTTTTCGCGCCTTTTTTGCGATTTCAAGGTCGAAAAACACATAGGCCCCAAAATGAAAGAAACGGCTGGCGCGCCAAAACTATGGCTTCAAACTTGATGAAAACAGTCTCTCCCATATTAACTCACGGGCTGATTGTGTTTTTTAGGCCTTCGCAAGCTATCGGAAGTGTGTGCGCAGCAGGAGAGACAAATCTATGTTTTCGCGCCTTTTTTTCATTTCCAGGTCGAAAAACACACAGAACCCAAAAATAAAGAAACGGCTGTCCAGCCAAAACTGAGGCTTCAAACTTGATGAAAACAGTCTCTCCCACAATAACTCAAGGGCCGCTTGTGTTTTTTAGGCCTTCGCAAGCTATCAGAAGTGTGTGCGCGGCAGGAGAGACAAATCCATGTTTTTGCGCATTTTTTGCGATTTCAAGGTCGAAAAACACATAGGCCCCAAAATGAAAGAAACGGCTGGCGCGCCAAAACTATGGCTTCAAACTTGATGAAAACAGTCTCTCCAATAATAACTCACGGGCTGCTTGTGTTTTTTAGGCCTTTGCAAGCTATCGGAAGTGTGTGCGCGGCAGGAGAGACAAATCCATGTTTTCGCGCCTTTTTTGCGATTTCAAGGTCGAAAAACACATAGGCCCCAAAATGAAAGAAACGGCTGGCGCGCCAAAACTATGGCTTCAAACTTGATGAAAACAGTCTCTCCCATAATAACTCACGGGCTGCTTGTGTTTTTTAGGCCTTTGCAAGCTATCGGAAGTGTGTGCGCGGCAGGAGAGACAAATCCATGTTTTCGCGCCTTTTTTGCGATTTCAAGGTCGAAAAACACATAGGCCCCAAAATGAAAGAAACGGCTGGCGCGCCAAAACTATGGCTTCAAACTTGATGAAAACAGTCTCTCCCATATTAACTCACGGGCTGATTGTGTTTTTTAGGCCTTCGCAAGCTATCGGAAGTGTGTGCGCAGCAGGAGAGACAAATCTATGTTTTCGCGCCTGTTTTGCCATTTCCAGGTCGAAAAACACACAGACCCCAAAAATAAAGAAACGGCTGTCCAGCCAAAACTGAGGCTTCAAACTTGATGAAAACAGTCTCTCCCACAATAACTCAAGGGCCGCTTGTGTTTTTTAGGCCTTCGCAAGCTATCGGAAGTGTGTGCGCGGCAGTAGAGACAAATCCATGTTTTCGCGCATTTTTTGCGATTTCAAGGTCGAAAAACACATAGGCCCCAAAATGAAAGAAACGGCTGCCGCGCCAAAACTATGGCTTCAAACTTGATGAAAACAGTCTCTCCCATAATAACTCACGGGCTGCTTGTGTTTTTTAGGCCTTTGCAAGCTATCGGAAGTGTGTGCGCGGCAGGAGAGACAAATCCATGTTTTCGCGCCTTTTTTGCGATTTCAAGGTCGAAAAACACATAGGCCCCAAAATGAAAGAAACGGCTGGCGCGCCAAAACTATGGCTTCAAACTTGATGAAAACAGTCTCTCCCATAATAACTCACGGGCTGCTTGTGTTTTTTAGGCCTTTGCAAGCTATCGGAAGTGTGTGCGCGGCAGGAGAGACAAATCCATGTTTTCGCGCCTTTTTTGCGATTTCAAGGTCGAAAAACACATAGGCCCCAAAATGAAAGAAACGGCTGGCGCGCCAAAACTATGGCTTCAAACTTGATGAAAACAGTCTCTCCCATAATAACTCACGGACTGCTTGTGTTTTTTAGGCCTTTGCAAGCTATCGGAAGTGTGTGCGCGGCAGGAGAGACAAATCCATGTTTTCGCGCCTTTTTTGCGATTTCCAGGTCGAAAAACACACAGACCCCAAAAATAAAGAAACGGCTGTCCAGCCAAAACTGAGGCTTCAAACTTGATGAAAACACTCTCCCACAATAACTCAAGGGCCGCTTGTGTTTTTTAGGCCTTCGTAAGCTATCGGAAGTGTGTGCGCGGCAGGAGAGACAAATCCATGTTTTCGCGCATTTTTTGCGATTTCAAGGTCGAAAAACACATAGGCCCCAAAATGAAAGAAACGGCTGCCGCGCCAAAACTATGGCTTCAAACTTGATGAAAACAGTCTCTCCCATATTAACTCACGGGCTGATTGTGTTTTTTAGGCCTTCGCAAGCTATCGGAAGTGTGTGCGCAGCAGGAGAGACAAATCTATGTTTTCGCGCCTGTTTTGCCATTTCCAGGTCGAAAAACACACAGACCCCAAAAATAAAGAAACGGCTGTCCAGCCAAAACTGAGGCTTCAAACTTGATGAAAACAGTCTCTCCCACAATAACTCAAGGGCCGCTTGTGTTTTTTAGGCCTTCGCAAGCTATCGGAAGTGTGTGCGCGGCAGGAGAGACAAATCCATGTTTTCGCGCATTTTTTGCGATTTCAAGGTCGAAAAACACATAGGCCCCAAAATGAAAGAAACGGCTGCCGCGCCAAAACTATGGCTTCAAACTTGATGAAAACAGTCTCTCCCATAATAACTCACGGGCTGCTTGTGTTTTTTAGGCCTTTGCAAGCTATCGGAAGTGTGTGCGCGGCAGGAGAGACAAATCTATGTTTTCGCGCCTTTTTTTCATTTCCAGGTCGAAAAACACACAGAACCCAAAAATAAAGAAACGGCTGTCCAGCCAAAACTGAGGCTTCAAACTTGATGAAAACAGTCTCTCCCACAATAACTCAAGGGCCGCTTGTGTTTTTTAGGCCTTCGCAAGCTATCAGAAGTGTGTGCGCGGCAGGAGAGACAAATCCATGTTTTTGCGCATTTTTTGCGATTTCAAGGTCGAAAAACACATAGGCCCCAAAATGAAAGAAACGGCTGGCGCGCCAAAACTATGGCTTCAAACTTGATGAAAACAGTCTCTCCAATAATAACTCACGGGCTGCTTGTGTTTTTTAGGCCTTTGCAAGCTATCGGAAGTGTGTGCGCGGCAGGAGAGACAAATCCATGTTTTCGCGCCTTTTTTGCGATTTCAAGGTCGAAAAACACATAGGCCCCAAAATGAAAGAAACGGCTGGCGCGCCAAAACTATGGCTTCAAACTTGATGAAAACAGTCTCTCCCATAATAACTCACGGGCTGCTTGTGTTTTTTAGGCCTTTGCAAGCTATCGGAAGTGTGTGCGCGGCAGGAGAGACAAATCCATGTTTTCGCGCCTTTTTTGCGATTTCAAGGTCGAAAAACACATAGGCCCCAAAATGAAAGAAACGGCTGGCGCGCCAAAACTATGGCTTCAAACTTGATGAAAACAGTCTCTCCCATATTAACTCACGGGCTGATTGTGTTTTTTAGGCCTTCGCAAGCTATCGGAAGTGTGTGCGCGGCAGGAGAGACAAATCCATGTTTTCGCGCATTTTTTGCGATTTCAAGGTCGAAAAACACATAGGCCCCAAAATGAAAGAAACGGCTGCCGCGCCAAAACTATGGCTTCAAACTTGATGAAAACAGTCTCTCCCATATTAACTCACGGGCTGATTGTGTTTTTTAGGCCTTCGCAAGCTATCGGAAGTGTGTGCGCAGCAGGAGAGACAAATCTATGTTTTCGCGCCTGTTTTGCCATTTCCAGGTCGAAAAACACACAGACCCCAAAAATAAAGAAACGGCTGTCCAGCCAAAACTGAGGCTTCAAACTTGATGAAAACAGTCTCTCCCACAATAACTCAAGGGCCGCTTGTGTTTTTTAGGCCTTCGCAAGCTATCGGAAGTGTGTGCGCGGCAGGAGAGACAAATCCATGTTTTCGCGCATTTTTTGCGATTTCAAGGTCGAAAAACACATAGGCCCCAAAATGAAAGAAACGGCTGCCGCGCCAAAACTATGGCTTCAAACTTGATGAAAACAGTCTCTCCCATAATAACTCACGGGCTGCTTGTGTTTTTTAGGCCTTTGCAAGCTATCGGAAGTGTGTGCGCGGCAGGAGAGACAAATCTATGTTTTCGCGCCTTTTTTTCATTTCCAGGTCGAAAAACACACAGAACCCAAAAATAAAGAAACGGCTGTCCAGCCAAAACTGAGGCTTCAAACTTGATGAAAACAGTCTCTCCCACAATAACTCAAGGGCCGCTTGTGTTTTTTAGGCCTTCGCAAGCTATCGGAAGTGTGTGCGCGGCAGGAGAGACAAATCCATGTTTTCGCGCCTTTTTTGCGATTTCAAGGTCGAAAAACACATAGGCCCCAAAATGAAAGAAACGGCTGGCGCGCCAAAACTATGGCTTCAAACTTGATGAAAACAGTCTCTCCAATAATAACTCACGGGCTGCTTGTGTTTTTTAGGCCTTTGCAAGCTATCGGAAGTGTGTGCGCGGCAGGAGAGACAAATCCATGTTTTCGCGCCTTTTTTGCGATTTCAAGGTCGAAAAACACATAGGCCCCAAAATGAAAGAAACGGCTGGCGCGCCAAAACTATGGCTTCAAACTTGAGGAAAACAGTCTCTCCCATAATAACTCACGGGCTGCTTGTGTTTTTTAGGCCTTTGCAAGCTATCGGAAGTGTGTGCGCGGCAGGAGAGACAAATCCATGTTTTCGCGCCTTTTTTGCGATTTCAAGGTCGAAAAACACATAGGCCCCAAAATGAAAGAAACGGCTGGCGCGCCAAAACTATGGCTTCAAACTTGAGGAAAACAGTCTCTCCCATAATAACTCACGGGCTGCTTGTGTTTTTTAGGCCTTTGCAAGCTATCGGAAGTGTGTGCGCGGCAGGAGAGACAAATCCATGTTTTCGCGCCTTTTTTGCGATTTCAAGGTCGAAAAACACATAGGCCCCAAAATGAAAGAAACGGATGGCGCGCCAAAACTATGGCTTCAAACTTGATGAAAACAGTCTCTCCCATAATAACTCACGGGCTGCTTGTGTTTTTTAGGCCTTTGCAAGCTATCGGAAGTGTGTGCGCGGCAGGAGAGACAAATCCATGTTTTCGCGCCTTTTTTGCGATTTCCAGGTCGAAAAACACACAGACCCCAAAAATAAAGAAACGGCTGTCCAGCCAAAACTGAGGCTTCAAACTTGATGAAAACAGTCTCTCCCACAATAACTCAAGGGCCGCTTGTGTTTTTTAGGCCTTTGCAAGCTATCGGAAGTGTGTGCGCGGCAGTAGAGACAAATCCATGTTTTCGCGCATTTTTTGCGATTTCAAGGTCGAAAAACACATAGGCCCCAAAATGAAAGAAACGGCTGCCGCGCCAAAACTATGGCTTCAAACTTGATGAAAACAGTCTCTCCCATAATAACTCACGGGCTGCTTGTGTTTTTTAGGCCTTTGCAAGCTATCGGAAGTGTGTGCGCGGCAGGAGAGACAAATCCATGTTTTCGCGCCTTTTTTGCGATTTCAAGGTCGAAAAACACATAGGCCCCAAAATGAAAGAAACGGCTGGCGCGCCAAAACTATGGCTTCAAACTTGATGAAAACAGTCTCTCCCATAATAACTCACGGGCTGCTTGTGTTTTTTAGGCCTTTGCAAGCTATCGGAAGTGTGTGCGCGGCAGGAGAGACAAATCCATGTTTTCGCGCCTTTTTTGCGATTTCCAGGTCGAAAAACACACAGACCCCAAAAATAAAGAAACGGCTGTCCAGCCAAAACTGAGGCTTCAAACTTGATGAAAACAGTCTCTCCCACAATAACTCAAGGGCCGCTTGTGTTTTTTAGGCCTTCGCAAGCTATCGGAAGTGTGTGCGCGGCAGGAGAGACAAATCCATGTTTTCGCGCATTTTTTGCGATTTCAAGGTCGAAAAACACATAGGCCCCAAAATGAAAGAAACGGCTGCCGCGCCAAAACTATGGCTTCAAACTTGATGAAAACAGTCTCTCCCATAATAACTCACGGGCTGCTTGTGTTTTTTAGGCCTTTGCAAGCTATCGGAAGTGTGTGCGCGGCAGGAGAGACAAATCCATGTTTTCGCGCCTTTTTTGCGATTTCAAGGTCGAAAAACACATAGGCCCCAAAATGAAAGAAACGGCTGGCGCGCCAAAACTATGGCTTCAAACTTGATGAAAACAGTCTCTCCCATATTAACTCACGGGCTGATTGTGTTTTTTAGGCCTTCGCAAGCTATCGGAAGTGTGTGCGCAGCAGGAGAGACAAATCTATGTTTTCGCGCCTTTTTTGCCATTTCCAGGTCGAAAAACACACAGAACCCAAAAATAAAGAAACGGCTGTCCAGCCAAAACTGAGGCTTCAAACTTGATGAAAACAGTCTCTCCCACAATAACTCAAGGGCCGCTTGTGTTTTTTAGGCCTTCGCAAGCTATCAGAAGTGTGTGCGCGGCAGGAGAGACAAATCCATGTTTTTGCGCATTTTTTGCGATTTCAAGGTCGAAAAACACATAGGCCCCAAAATGAAAGAAACGGCTGCCGCGCCAAAACTATGGCTTCAAACTTGATGAAAACAGTCTCTCCCATATTAACTCACGGGCTGATTGTGTTTTTTAGGCCTTCGCAAGCTATCGGAAGTGTGTGCGCAGCAGGAGAGACAAATCTATGTTTTCGCGCCTTTTTTGCCATTTCCAGGTCGAAAAACACACAGAACCCAAAAATAAAGCAACGGCTGTCCAGCCAAAACTGAGGCTTCAAACTTGATGACAACAGTCTCTCCCACAATAACTCAAGGGCCGCTTGTGTTTTTTAGGCCTTTGCAAGCTATCGGAAGTGTGTGCGCGGCAGGAGAGACAAATCCATGTTTTCGCGCCTTTTTTGCGATTTCAAGGTCGAAAAACACATAGGCCCCAAAATGAAAGAAACGGCTGGGGCGCCAAAACTATGGCTTGAAACTTGATGAAAACAGTCTCTCCCATAATAACTCAAGGGCTGCTTGTGTTTTTTAGGCCTTTGCAAGCTATCGGAAGTTGTGCGCGGCAGGAGAGACAAATCCATGTTTTCGCGCCTTTTTTGCGATTTCAAGGTCGAAAAACACATAGGCCCCAAAATGAAAGAAACGGCTGGCGCGCCAAAACTATGGCTTCAAACTTGATGAAAACAGTCTCTCCCATAATAACTCACGGGCTGCTTGTGTTTTTTAGGCCTTTGCAAGCTATCGGAAGTGTGTGCGCGGCAGGAGAGACAAATCCATGTTTTCACGCCTTTTTTGCGATTTCAAGGTCGAAAAACACATAGGCCCCAAAATGAAAGAAACGGCTGCCGCGCCAAAACTATGGCTTCAAACTTGATGAAAACAGTCTCTCCCATAATAACTCACGGGCTGCTTGTGTTTTTTAGGCCTTTGCAAGCTATCGGAAGTGTGTGCGCGGCAGGAGAGACAAATCCATGTTTTCGCGCCTTTTTTGCGATTTCAAGGTCGAAAAACACATAGGCCCCAAAATGAAAGAAACGGCTGCCGCGCCAAAACTATGGCTTCAAACTTGATGAAAACAGTCTCTCCCATAATAACTCACAGGCTGCTTGTGTTTTTTAGGCCTTTGCAAGCTATCGGAAGTGTGTGCGCGGCAGGAGAGACAAATCCATGTTTTCGCGCATTTTTTTCGATTTCAAGGTCGAAAAACACATAGGCCCCAAAATGAAAGAAACGGCTGCCGCGCCAAAACTATGGCTTCAAACTTGATGAAAACAGTCTCTCCCATAATAACTCACGGGCTGCTTGTGTTTTTTAGGCCTTTGCAAGCTATCGGAAGTGTGTGCGCAGCAGGAGAGACAAATCTATGTTTTCGCGCCTTTTTTGCCATTTCCAGGTCGAAAAACACATAGAACCCAAAAATAAAGAAACCGCTGTCCAGCCAAAACTGAGGCTTCAAACTTGATGAAAACAGTCTCTCCCACAATAACTCAAGGGCCGCTTGTGTTTTTTAGGCCTTCGCAAGCTATCGGAAGTGTGTGCGCGGCAGGAGAGACAAATCCATGTTTTCGTGCATTTTTTGCGATTTCAAGGTCGAAAAACACATAGGCCCCAAAATGAAAGAAACGGCTGCCGCGCCAAAACTATGGCTTGAAACTTGATGAAAACAGTCTCTCCCATAATAACTCAAGGGCTGCTTGTGTTTTTTAGGCCTTTGCAAGCTATCGGAAGTGTGTGCGCGGCAGGAGAGACAAATCCATGTTTTCGCGCATTTTTTGCGATTTCAAGGTCGAAAAACACATAGGCCCCAAAATGAAGGAAACGGCTGCCGCGCCAAAACTATGGCTTCAATCTTGATGAAAACAGTCTCTCCCATAATAACTCACGGGCTGCTTGTGTTTTTTAGGCCTTTGCAAGCTATCGGAAGTGTGTGCGCGGCAGGAGAGACAAATCCATGTTTTCGCGACTTTTTTGCGATTTCAAGGTCGAAAAACACATAGGCCCCAAAATGAAAGAAACGGCTGCCGCGCCAAAACTATGGCTTCAAACTTGATGAAAACAGTCTCTCCCATAATAACTCACGGGCTGCTTGTGTTTTTTAGGCCTTTGCAAGCTATCGGAAGTGTGTGCGCAGCAGGAGAGACAAATCTATGTTTTCGCGCCTTTTTTGCCATTTCCAGGTCGAAAAACACATAGAACCCAAAAATAAAGAAACCGCTGTCCAGCCAAAACTGAGGCTTCAAACTTGATGAAAACAGTCTCTCCCACAATAACTCAAGGGCCGCTTGTGTTTTTTAGGCCTTCGCAAGCTATCGGAAGTGTGTGCGCGGCAGGAGAGACAAATCCATGTTTTCGTGCATTTTTTGCGATTTCAAGGTCGAAAAACACATAGGCCCCAAAATGAAAGAAACGGCTGGGGCGCCAAAACTATGGCTTGAAACTTGATGAAAACAGTCTCTCCCATAATAACTCAAGGGCTGCTTGTGTTTTTTAGGCCTTTGCAAGCTATCGGAAGTGTGTGCGCGGCAGGAGAGACAAATCCATGTTTTCGCGACTTTTTTGCGATTTCAAGGTCGAAAAACACATAGGCCCCAAAATGAAAGAAACGGCTGGCGCGCCAAAACTATGGCTTCAAACTTGATGAAAACAGTCTTTCCCATAATAACTCACGGGCTGCTTGTGTTTTTTAGGCCTTTGCAAGCTATCGGAAGTGTGTGCGCGGCAGGAGAGACAAATCCATGTTTTCGCGCCTTTTTTGCGATTTCAAGGTCGAAAAACACATAGGCCCCAAAATGAAAGAAACGGCTGCCGCGCCAAAACTATGGCTTCAAACTTGATGAAAACAGTCTCTCCCATAATAACTCACGGGCTGCTTGTGTTTTTTAGGCCTTTGCAAGCTATCGGAAGTGTGTACGCGGCAGGAGAGACAAATCCATGTTTTCGCGCCTTTTTTGCGATTTCAAGGTCGAAAAACACATAGGCCCCAAAATGAAAGAAACGGCTGCCGCGCCAAAACTATGGCTTCAATCTTGATGAAAACAGTCTCTCCCATAATAACTCACGGGCTGCTTGTGTTTTTTAGGCCTTTGCAAGCTATCGGAAGTGTGTGCGCGGCAGGAGAGACAAATCCATGTTTTCGCGCCTTTTTTGCGATTTCAAGGTCGAAAAACACATAGGCCCCAAAATGAAAGAAACGGCTGGGGCGCCAAAACTATGGCTTGAAACTTGATGAAAACAGTCTCTCCCATAATAACTCAAGGGCTGCTTGTGTTTTTTAGGCCTTTGCAAGCTATCGGAAGTTGTGCGCGGCAGGAGAGACAAATCCATGTTTTCGCGCCTTTTTTGCGATTTCAAGGTCGAAAAACACATAGGCCCCAAAATGAAAGAAACGGCTGGGGCGCCAAAACTATGGCTTGAAACTTGATGAAAACAGTCTCTCCCATATTAACTCACGGGCTGATTGTGTTTTTTAGGCCATCGCAAGCTATCGGAAGTGTGTGCGCGGCAGGAGAGACAAATCCATGTTTTCGTGCATGTTTTGCGATTTCAAGGTCGAAAAACACATAGGCCCCAAAATGAAAGAAACGGCTGCCGCGCCAAAACTATGGCTTCAAACTTGATGAAAACAGTCTCTCCCATAATAACTCACGGGCTGCTTGTGTTTTTTAGGCCTTTGCAAGCTATCGGAAGTGTGTGCGCGGCAGGAGAGACAAATCCATGTTTTCGCGCCTTTTTTGCGATTTCAAGGTCGAAAAACACATAAGCCCCAAAATGAAAGAAACGGCTGGCGCGCCAAAACTATGGCTTCAAACTTGATGAAAACAGTCTCTCCCATAATAACTCACGGGCTGCTTGTGTTTTTTAGGCCTTCGCAAGCTATCGGAAGTGTGTGCGCGGCAGGAGAGACAAATCCATGTTTTCGCGCATTTTTTGCGATTTCAAGGTCGAAAAACACATAGGCCCCAAAATGAAAGAAACGGCTGGCGCGCCAAAACTATGGCTTCAAACTTGATGAAAACAGTCTCTCCCATATTAACTCACGGGCTGATTGTGTTTTTTAGGCCTTCGCAAGCTATCGGAAGTGTGTGCTCAGCAGGAGAGACAAATCCATGTTTTCGCGCCTTTTTTGCGATTTCAAGGTCGAAAAACACATAGGCCCCAAAATGAAAGAAACGGCTGCCGCGCCAAAACTATGGCTTCAATCTTGATGAAAACAGTCTCTCCCATAATAACTCATGGGCTGCTTGTGTTTTTTAGGCCTTTGCAAGCTATCGGAAGTGTGTGCGCGGCAGGAGAGACAAATCCATGTTTTCGTGCCTTTTTTGCGATTTCAAGGTCGAAAAACACATAGGCCCCAAAATGAAAGAAACGGCTGGGGCGCCAAAACTATGGCTTGAAACTTGATGAAAACAGTCTCTCCCATAATAACTCAAGGGCTGCTTGTGTTTTTTAGGCCTTTGCAAGCTATCGGAAGTTGTGCGCGGCAGGAGAGACAAATCCATGTTTTCGCGCCTTTTTTGCGATTTCAAGGTCGAAAAACACATAGGCCCCAAAATGAAAGAAACGGCTGGCGCGCCAAAACTATGGCTTCAAACTTGATGAAAACAGTCTTTCCCATAATAACTCACGGGCTGCTTGTGTTTTTTAGGCCTTTGCAAGCTATCGGAAGTGTGTGCGCGGCAGGAGAGACAAATCCATGTTTTCGCGCCTTTTTTGCGATTTCAAGGTCGAAAAACACATAGGCCCCAAAATGAAAGAAACGGCTGCCGCGCCAAAACTATGGCTTCAATCTTGATGAAAACAGTCTCTCCCATAATAACTCACGGGCTGCTTGTGTTTTTTAGGCCTTTGCAAGCTATCGGAAGTGTGTGCGCGGCAGGAGAGACAAATCCATGTTTTCGCGCCTTTTTTGCGATTTCAAGGTCGAAAAACACATAGGCCCCAAAATGAAAGAAACGGCTGGGGCGCCAAAACTATGGCTTGAAACTTGATGAAAACAGTCTCTCCCATAATAACTCAAGGGCTGCTTGTGTTTTTTAGGCCTTTGCAAGCTATCGGAAGTTGTGCGCGGCAGGAGAGACAAATCCATGTTTTCGCGCCTTTTTTGCGATTTCAAGGTCGAAAAACACATAGGCCCCAAAATGAAAGAAACGGCTGGGGCGCCAAAACTATGGCTTGAAACTTGATGAAAACAGTCTCTCCCATATTAACTCACGGGCTGATTGTGTTTTTTAGGCCTTCGCAAGCTATCGGAAGTGTGTGCGCAGCAGGAGAGACAAATCTATGTTTTCGCGCCTTTTTTGCCATTTCCAGGTCGAAAAACACATAGAACCCAAAAATAAAGAAACGGCTGTCCAGCCAAAACTGAGGCTTCAAACTTGATGAAAACAGTCTCTCCCACAATAACTCAAGGGCCGCTTGTGTTTTTTAGGCCTTCGCAAGCTATCGGAAGTGTGTGCGCGGCAGGAGAGACAAATCCATGTTTTCGTGCATGTTTTGCGATTTCAAGGTCGAAAAACACATAGGCTCCAAAATGAAAGAAACGGCTGCCGCGCCAAAACTATGGCTTCAAACTTGATGAAAACAGTCTCTCCCATAATAACTCACGGGCTGCTTGTGTTTTTTAGGCCTTTGCAAGCTATCGGAAGTGTGTGCGCGGCAGGAGAGACAAATCCATGTTTTCGCGCCTTTTTTGCGATTTCAAGGTCGAAAAACACATAAGCCCCAAAATGAAAGAAACGGCTGGCGCGCCAAAACTATGGCTTCAAACTTGATGAAAACAGTCTCTCCCATAATAACTCACGGGCTGCTTGTGTTTTTTAGGCCTTCGCAAGCTATCGGAAGTGTGTGCGCGGCAGGAGAGACAAATCCATGTTTTCGCGCATTTTTTGCGATTTCAAGGTCGAAAAACACATAGGCCCCAAAATGAAAGAAACGGCTGGCGCGCCAAAACTATGGCTTCAAACTTGATGAAAACAGTCTCTCCCATATTAACTCACGGGCTGATTGTGTTTTTTAGGCCTTCGCAAGCTATCGGAAGTGTGTGCTCAGCAGGAGAGACAAATCCATGTTTTCGCGCCTTTTTTGCGATTTCAAGGTCGAAAAACACATAGGCCCCAAAATGAAAGAAACGGCTGCCGCGCCAAAACTATGGCTTCAATCTTGATGAAAACAGTCTCTCCCATAATAACTCATGGGCTGCTTGTGTTTTTTAGGCCTTTGCAAGCTATCGGAAGTGTGTGCGCGGCAGGAGAGACAAATCCATGTTTTCGTGCCTTTTTTGCGATTTCAAGGTCGAAAAACACATAGGCCCCAAAATGAAAGAAACGGCTGGGGCGCCAAAACTATGGCTTGAAACTTGATGAAAACAGTCTCTCCCATAATAACTCAAGGGCTGCTTGTGTTTTTTAGGCCTTTGCAAGCTATCGGAAGTTGTGCGCGGCAGGAGAGACAAATCCATGTTTTCGCGCCTTTTTTGCGATTTCAAGGTCGAAAAACACATAGGCCCCAAAATGAAAGAAACGGCTGGCGTGCCAAAACTATGGCTTCAAACTTGATGAAAACAGTCTTTCCCATAATAACTCACGGGCTGCTTGTGTTTTTTAGGCCTTTGCAAGCTATCGGAAGTGTGTGCGCGGCAGGAGAGACAAATCCATGTTTTCGCGACTTTTTTGCGATTTCAAGGTCGAAAAACACATAGGCCCCAAAATGAAAGAAACGGCTGGGGCGCCAAAACTATGGCTTGAAACTTGATGAAAACAGTCTCTCCCATAATAACTCAAGGGCTGCTTGTGTTTTTTAGGCCTTTGCAAGCTATCGGAAGTGGTGCGCGGCAGGAGAGACAAATCCATGTTTTCGCGCCTTTTTTGCGATTTCAAGGTCGAAAAACACATAGGCCCCAAAATGAAAGAAACGGCTGGCGCGCCAAAACTATGGCTTCAAACTTGATGAAAACAGTCTTTCCCATAATAACTCACGGGCTGCTTGTGTTTTTTAGGCCTTTGCAAGCTATCGGAAGTGTGTGCGCGGCAGGAGAGACAAATCCATGTTTTCGCGCCTTTTTTGCGATTTCAAGGTCGAAAAACACATAGGCCCCAAAATGAAAGAAACGGCTGCCGCGCCAAAACTACGGCTTCAAACTTGATGAAAACAGTCTCTCCCATAATAACTCACGGGCTGCTTGTGTTTTTTTAGGCCTTTGCAAGCTATTGGAAGTGTGTGCGCGGCAGGAGAGATAAATCCATGTTTTCGCGCCTTTTTTGCGATTTCAAGGTCGAAAAACACATAGGACCCAAAATGAAAGAAACGGCTGGGGCGCCAAAACTATGGCTTGAAACTTGATGAAAACAGTCTCTCCCATAATAACTCAAGGGCTGCTTGTGTTTTTTAGGCCTTTGCAAGCTATCGGAAGTGTGTGCGCGGCAGGAGAGACAAATCCATGTTTTCGCGACTTTTTTGCGATTTCAAGGTCGAAAAACACATAGGCCCCAAAATGAAAGAAACGGCTGGCGCGCAAAAACTATGGCTTCAAACTTGATGAAAACAGTCTTTCCCATAATAACTCACGGGCTGCTTGTGTTTTTTAGGCCTTTGCAAGCTATCGGAAGTGTGTGCGCGGCAGGAGAGACAAATCCATGTTTTCGCGCCTTTTTTGCGATTTCAAGGTCGAAAAACACATAGGCCCCAAAATGAAAGAAACGGCTGGGGCGCCAAAACTATGGCTTGAAACTTGATGAAAACAGTCTCTCCCATATTAACTCACGGGCTGATTGTGTTTTTTAGGCCTTCGCAAGCTATCGGAAGTGTGTGCGCAGCAGGAGAGACAAATCTATGTTTTCGCGCCTTTTTTGCCATTTCCAGGTCGAAAAACACATAGAACCCAAAAATAAAGAAACGGCTGGGGCGCCAAAACTATGGCTTGAAACTTGATGAAAAACAGTCTCTCCCATAATAACTCAAGGGCTGCTTGTGTTTTTTAGGCCTTTGCAAGCTATCGGAAGTGGTGCGCGGCAGGAGAGACAAATCCATGTTTTCGCGACTTTTTTGCGATTTCAAGGTCGAAAAACACATAGGCCCCAAAATGAAAGAAACGGCTGGGGCGCCAAAACTATGGCTTGAAACTTGATGAAAACAGTCTCTCCCATAATAACTCAAGGGCTGCTTGTGTTTTTTAGGCCTTTGCAAGCTATCGGAAGTGGTGCGCGGCAGGAGAGACAAATCCATGTTTTCGCGCCTTTTTTGCGATTTCAAGGTCGAAAAACACATAGGCCCCAAAATGAAAGAAACGGCTGGCGCGCCAAAACTATGGCTTCAAACTTGATGAAAACAGTCTTTCCCATAATAACTCACGGGCTGCTTGTGTTTTTTAGGCCTTTGCAAGCTATCGGAAGTGTGTGCGCGGCAGGAGAGACAAATCCATGTTTTCGCGCCTTTTTTGCGATTTCAAGGTCGAAAAACACATAGGCCCCAAAATGAAAGAAACGGCTGCCGCGCCAAAACTACGGCTTCAAACTTGATGAAAACAGTCTCTCCCATAATAACTCACGGGCTGCTTGTGTTTTTTTAGGCCTTTGCAAGCTATTGGAAGTGTGTGCGCGGCAGGAGAGATAAATCCATGTTTTCGCGCCTTTTTTGCGATTTCAAGGTCGAAAAACACATAGGCCCCAAAATGAAAGAAACGGCTGGGGCGCCAAAACTATGGCTTGAAACTTGATGAAAACAGTCTCTCCCATAATAACTCAAGGGCTGCTTGTGTTTTTTAGGCCTTTGCAAGCTATCGGAAGTGTGTGCGCGGCAGGAGAGACAAATCCATGTTTTCGCGACTTTTTTGCGATTTCAAGGTCGAAAAACACATAGGCCCCAAAATGAAAGAAACGGCTGGCGCGCAAAAACTATGGCTTCAAACTTGATGAAAACAGTCTTTCCCATAATAACTCACGGGCTGCTTGTGTTTTTTAGGCCTTTGCAAGCTATCGGAAGTGTGTGCGCGGCAGGAGAGACAAATCCATGTTTTCGCGCCTTTTTTGCGATTTCAAGGTCGAAAAACACATAGGCCCCAAAATGAAAGAAACGGCTGGGGCGCCAAAACTATGGCTTGAAACTTGATGAAAACAGTCTCTCCCATATTAACTCAGGGGCTGATTGTGTTTTTTAGGCCTTCGCAAGCTATCGGAAGTGTGTGCGCAGCAGGAGAGACAAATCTATGTTTTCGCGCCTTTTTTGCCATTTCCAGGTCGAAAAACACATAGAACCCAAAAATAAAGAAACGGCTGGGGCGCCAAAACTATGGCTTGAAACTTGATGAAAACAGTCTCTCCCATAATAACTCAAGGGCTGCTTGTGTTTTTTAGGCCTTTGCAAGCTATCGGAAGTGGTGCGCGGCAGGAGAGACAAATCCATGTTTTCGCGCCTTTTTTGCGATTTCAAGGTCGAAAAACACATAGGCCCCAAAATGAAAGAAACGGCTGGCGCGCCAAAACTATGGCTTCAAACTTGATGAAAACAGTCTTTCCCATAATAACTCACGGGCTGCTTGTGTTTTTTAGGCCTTTGCAAGCTATCGGAAGTGTGTGCGCGGCAGGAGAGACAAATCCATGTTTTCGCGCCTTTTTTGCGATTTCAAGGTCGAAAAACACATAGGCCCCAAAATGAAAGAAACGGCTGCCGCGCCAAAACTACGGCTTCAAACTTGATGAAAACAGTCTCTCCCATAATAACTCACGGGCTGCTTGTGTTTTTTTAGGCCTTTGCAAGCTATTGGAAGTGTGTGCGCGGCAGGAGAGATAAATCCATGTTTTCGCGCCTTTTTTGCGATTTCAAGGTCGAAAAACACATAGGCCCCAAAATGAAAGAAACGGCTGGGGCGCCAAAACTATGGCTTGAAACTTGATGAAAACAGTCTCTCCCATAATAACTCAAGGGCTGCTTGTGTTTTTTAGGCCTTTGCAAGCTATCGGAAGTGTGTGCGCGGCAGGAGAGACAAATCCATGTTTTCGCGACTTTTTTGCGATTTCAAGGTCGAAAAACACATAGGCCCCAAAATTAAAGAAACGGCTGGCGCGCAAAAACTATGGCTTCAAACTTGATGAAAACAGTCTTTCCCATAATAACTCACGGGCTGCTTGTGTTTTTTAGGCCTTTGCAAGCTATCGGAAGTGTGTGCGCGGCAGGAGAGACAAATCCATGTTTTCGCGCCTTTTTTGCGATTTCAAGGTCGAAAAACACATAGGCCCCAAAATGAAAGAAACGGCTGGGGCGCCAAAACTATGGCTTGAAACTTGATGAAAACAGTCTCTCCCATATTAACTCACGGGCTGATTGTGTTTTTTAGGCCTTCGCAAGCTATCGGAAGTGTGTGCGCAGCAGGAGAGACAAATCTATGTTTTCGCGCCTTTTTTGCCATTTCCAGGTCGAAAAACACATAGAACCCAAAAATAAAGAAACGGCTGGGGCGCCAAAACTATGGCTTGAAACTTGATGAAAACAGTCTCTCCCATAATAACTCAAGGGCTGCTTGTGTTTTTTAGGCCTTTGCAAGCTATCGGAAGTGGTGCGCGGCAGGAGAGACAAATCCATGTTTTCGCGCCTTTTTTGCGATTTCAAGGTCGAAAAACACATAGGCCCCAAAATGAAAGAAACGGCTGGCGCGCCAAAACTATGGCTTCAAACTTGATGAAAACAGTCTTTCCCATAATAACTCACGGGCTGCTTGTGTTTTTTAGGCCTTTGCAAGCTATCGGAAGTGTGTGCGCGGCAGGAGAGACAAATCCATGTTTTCGCGCCTTTTTTGCGATTTCAAGGTCGAAAAACACATAGGCCCCAAAATGAAAGAAACGGCTGCCGCGCCAAAACTACGGCTTCAAACTTGATGAAAACAGTCTCTCCCATAATAACTCACGGGCTGCTTGTGTTTTTTTAGGCCTTTGCAAGCTATTGGAAGTGTGTGCGCGGCAGGAGAGATAAATCCATGTTTTCGCGCCTTTTTTGCGATTTCAAGGTCGAAAAACACATAGGCCCCAAAATGAAAGAAACGGCTGGGGCGCCAAAACTATGGCTTGAAACTTGATGAAAACAGTCTCTCCCATAATAACTCAAGGGCTGCTTGTGTTTTTTAGGCCTTTGCAAGCTATCGGAAGTGTGTGCGCGGCAGGAGAGACAAATCCATGTTTTCGCGACTTTTTTGCGATTTCAAGGTCGAAAAACACATAGGCCCCAAAATGAAAGAAACGGCTGGCGCGCAAAAACTATGGCTTCAAACTTGATGAAAACAGTCTTTCCCATAATAACTCACGGGCTGCTTGTGTTTTTTAGGCCTTTGCAAGCTATCGGAAGTGTGTGCGCGGCAGGAGAGACAAATCCATGTTTTCGCGCCTTTTTTGCGATTTCAAGGTCGAAAAACACATAGGCCCCAAAATGAAAGAAACGGCTGGGGCGCCAAAACTATGGCTTGAAACTTGATGAAAACAGTCTCTCCCATATTAACTCACGGGCTGATTGTGTTTTTTAGGCCTTCGCAAGCTATCGGAAGTGTGTGCGCAGCAGGAGAGACAAATCTATGTTTTCGCGCCTTTTTTGCCATTTCCAGGTCGAAAAACACATAGAACCCAAAAATAAAGAAACGGCTGGGGCGCCAAAACTATGGCTTGAAACTTGATGAAAACAGTCTCTCCCATAATAACTCAAGGGCTGCTTGTGTTTTTTAGGCCTTTGCAAGCTATCGGAAGTGGTGCGCGGCAGGAGAGACAAATCCATGTTTTCGCGCCTTTTTTGCGATTTCAAGGTCGAAAAACACATAGGCCCCAAAATGAAAGAAACGGCTGGCGCGCCAAAACTATGGCTTCAAACTTGATGAAAACAGTCTTTCCCATAATAACTCACGGGCTGCTTGTGTTTTTTAGGCCTTTGCAAGCTATCGGAAGTGTGTGCGCGGCAGGAGAGACAAATCCATGTTTTCGCGCCTTTTTTGCGATTTCAAGGTCGAAAAACACATAGGCCCCAAAATGAAAGAAACGGCTGCCGCGCCAAAACTATGGCTTCAAACTTGATGAAAACAGTCTCTCCCATAATAACTCACGGGCTGCTTGTGTTTTTTTAGGCCTTTGCAAGCTATTGGAAGTGTGTGCGCGGCAGGAGAGATAAATCCATGTTTTCGCGCCTTTTTTGCGATTTCAAGGTCGAAAAACACATAGGCCCCAAAATGAAAGAAACGGCTGGGGCGCCAAAACTATGGCTTGAAACTTGATGAAAACAGTCTCTCCCATAATAACTCAAGGGCTGCTTGTGTTTTTTAGGCCTTTGCAAGCTATCGGAAGTGTGTGCGCGGCAGGAGAGACAAATCCATGTTTTCGCGACTTTTTTGCGATTTCAAGGTCGAAAAACACATAGGCCCCAAAATGAAAGAAACGGCTGGCGCGCCAAAACTATGGCTTCAAACTTGATGAAAACAGTCTTTCCCATAATAACTCACGGGCTGCTTGTGTTTTTTAGGCCTTTGCAAGCTATCGGAAGTGTGTGCGCGGCAGGAGAGACAAATCCATGTTTTCGCGCCTTTTTTGCGATTTCAAGGTCGAAAAACACATAGGCCCCAAAATGAAAGAAACGGCTGGGGCGCCAAAACTATGGCTTGAAACTTGATGAAAACAGTCTCTCCCATATTAACTCACGGGCTGATTGTGTTTTTTAGGCCTTCGCAAGCTATCGGAAGTGTGTGCGCAGCAGGAGAGACAAATCTATGTTTTCGCGACTTTTTTGCCATTTCCAGGTCGAAAAACACATAGAACCCAAAAATAAAGAAACGGCTGTCCAGCCAAAACTGAGGCTTCAAACTTGATGAAAACAGTCTCTCCCACAATAACTCAAGGGCCGCTTGTGTTTTTTAGGCCTTCGCAAGCTATCGGAAGTGTGTGCGCGGCAGGAGAGACAAATCCATGTTTTCGTGCATGTTTTGCGATTTCAAGGTCGAAAAACACATAGGCCCCAAAATGAAAGAAACGGCTGCCGCGCCAAAACTATGGCTTCAAACTTGATGAAAACAGTCTCTCCCATAATAACTCACGGGCTGCTTGTGTTTTTTAGGCCTTTGCAAGCTATCGGAAGTGTGTGCGCGGCAGGAGAGACAAATCCATGTTTTCGCGCATTTTTTGCGATTTCAAGGTCGAAAAACACATAGGCCCCAAAATGAAAGAAACGGCTGGCGCGCCAAAACTATGGCTTCAAACTTGATGAAAACAGTCTCTCCCATATTAACTCACGGGCTGATTGTGTTTTTTAGGCCTTCGCAAGCTATCGGAAGTGTATGCTCAGCAGGAGAGACAAATCTATGTTTTCGCGCCTGTTTTGCCATTTCCAGGTCGAAAAACACACAGAACCCAAAAATAAAGACACGGCTGTCCAGCCAAAACTGAGGCTTCAAACTTGATGAAAACAGTCTCTCCCACAATAACTCAAGGGCCGCTTGTGTTTTTTAGGCCTTTGCAAGCTATCGGAAGTTGTGCGCGGCAGGAGAGACAAATCCATGTTTTCGCGCCTTTTTTGCGATTTCAAGGTCGAAAAACACATAGGCCCCAAAATGAAAGAAACGGCTGCCGCGCCAAAACTATGGCTTCAAACTTGATGAAAACAGTCTCTCCCATAATAACTCACGGGCTGCTTGTGTTTTTTAGGCCTTTGCAAGCTATCGGAAGTGTGTGCGCGGCAGGAGAGACAAATCCATGTTTTCGCGCCTTTTTTGCGATTTCAAGGTCGAAAAACACATAGGCCCCAAAATGAAAGAAACGGCTGCCGCGCCAAAACTATGGCTAAAAACTTGATGAAAACAGTCTCTCCCATAATAACTCACGGGCTGCTTGTGTTTTTTAGGCCTTTGCAAGCTATCGGAAGTGTGTACGCGGCAGGAGAGACAAATCCATGTTTTCGTGCATTTTTTGCGATTTCAAGGTCGAAAAACACATAGGCCCCAAAATGAAAGAAACGGCTGTCGCGCCAAAACTATGGCTTCAAACTTGATGAAAACAGTCTCTCCCATAATAACTCACGGGCTGCTTGTGTTTTTTAGGCCTTTGCAAGCTATTGGAAGTGTGTGCGCGGCAGGAGAGACAAATCCATGTTTTCGCGCCTTTTTTGCGATTTCAAGGTCGAAAAACACATAGGCCCCAAAATGAAAGAAACGGCTGCCGCGCCAAAACTATGGCTTCAATCATGATGAAAACAGTCTCTCCCATAATAACTCATGGGCTGCTTGTGTTTTTTAGGCCTTTGCAAGCTATCGGAAGTGTGTGCGCGGCAGGAGAGACAAATCCATGTTTTCGCGCCTTTTTTGCGATTTCAAGGTCGAAAAACACATAGGCCCCAAAATGAAAGAAACGGCTGGGGCGCCAAAACTATGGCTTGAAACTTGATGAAAACAGTCTCTCCCATAATAACTCACGGGCTGCTTGTGTTTTTTAGGCCTTTGCAAGCTATCGGAAGTGTGTGCGCGGCAGGAGAGACAAATCCATGTTTTCGCGCCTTTTTTGCGATTTCAAGGTCGAAAAACACATAAGCCCCAAAATGAAAGAAACGGCTGGCGCGCCAAAACTATGGCTTCAAACTTGATGAAAACAGTCTCTCCCATAATAACTCACGGGCTGCTTGTGTTTTTTAGGCCTTCGCAAGCTATCGGAAGTGTGTGCGCGGCAGGAGAGACAAATCCATGTTTTCGCGCATTTTTTGCGATTTCAAGGTCGAAAAACACATAGGCCCCAAAATGAAAGAAACGGCTGGCGCGCCAAAACTATGGCTTCAAACTTGATGAAAACAGTCTCTCCCATATTAACTCACGGGCTGATTGTGTTTTTTAGGCCTTGGCAAGCTATCGGAAGTGTATGCTCAGCAGGAGAGACAAATCTATGTTTTCGCGCCTGTTTTGCCATTTCCAGGTCGAAAAACACACAGAACCCAAAAATAAAGACACGGCTGTCCAGCCAAAACTGAGGCTTCAAACTTGATGAAAACAGTCTCTCCCACAATAACTCAAGGGCCGCTTGTGTTTTTTTTGGCCTTTGCAAGCTATCGGAAGTTGTGCGCGGCAGGAGAGACAAATCCATGTTTTCGCGCCTTTTTTGCGATTTCAAGGTCGAAAAACACATAGGCCCCAAAATGAAAGAAACGGCTGCCGCGCCAAAACTATGGCTTCAAACTTGATGAAAACAGTCTCTCCCATAATAACTCACGGGCTGCTTGTGTTTTTTAGGCCTTTGCAAGCTATCGGAAGTGTGTGCGCGGCAGGAGAGACAAATCCATGTTTTCGCGCCTTTTTTGCGATTTCAAGGTCGAAAAACACATAGGCCCCAAAATGAAAGAAACGGCTGCCGCGCCAAAACTATGGCTAAAAACTTGATGAAAACAGTCTCTCCCATAATAACTCACGGGCTGCTTGTGTTTTTTAGGCCTTTGCAAGCTATCGGAAGTGTGTACGCGGCAGGAGAGACAAATCCATGTTTTCGTGCATTTTTTGCGATTTCAAGGTCGAAAAACACATAGGCCCCAAAATGAAAGAAACGGCTGTCGCGCCAAAACTATGGCTTCAAACTTGATGAAAACAGTCTCTCCCATAATAACTCACGGGCTGCTTGTGTTTTTTAGGCCTTTGCAAGCTATTGGAAGTGTGTGCGCGGCAGGAGAGACAAATCCATGTTTTCGCGCCTTTTTTGCGATTTCAAGGTCGAAAAACACATAGGCCCCAAAATGAAAGAAACGGCTGCCGCGCCAAAACTATGGCTTCAATCATGATGAAAACAGTCTCTCCCATAATAACTCATGGGCTGCTTGTGTTTTTTAGGCCTTTGCAAGCTATCGGAAGTGTGTGCGCGGCAGGAGAGACAAATCCATGTTTTCGCGCCTTTTTTGCGATTTCAAGGTCGAAAAACACATAGGCCCCAAAATGAAAGAAACGGCTGGGGCGCCAAAACTATGGCTTGAAACTTGATGAAAACAGTCTCTCCCATAATAACTCACGGGCTGCTTGTGTTTTTTAGGCCTTTGCAAGCTATCGGAAGTTGTGCGCGGCAGGAGAGACAAATCCATGTTTTCGCGCCTTTTTTGCGATTTCAAGGTCGAAAAACACATAGGCCCCAAAATGAAAGAAACGGCTGGCGCGCCAAAACTATGGCTTCAAACTTGATGAAAACAGTCTTTCCCATAATAACTCACGGGCTGCTTGTGTTTTTTAGGCCTTTGCAAGCTATCAGAAGTGTGTGCGCAGCAGGAGAGACAAATCTATGTTTTCGCGCCTTTTTTGCCATTTCCAGGTCGAAAAACACATAGAACCCAAAAATAAAGAAACGGCTGTCCAGCCAAAACTGAGGCTTCAAACTTGATGAAAACAGTCTCTCCCACAATAACTCAAGGGCCGCTTGTGTTTTTTAGGCCTTCGCAAGCTATCGGAAGTGTGTGCGCGGCAGGAGAGACAAATCCATGTTTTCGTGCATTTTTTGCGATTTCAAGGTCGAAAAACACATAGGCCCCAAAATGAAAGAAACGGCTGCCGCGCCAAAACTATGGCTTCAATCTTGATGAAAACAGTCTCTCCCATAATAACTCACGGGCTGCTTGTGTTTTTTAGGCCTTTGCAAGCTATCGGAAGTGTGTGCGCGGCAGGAGAGACAAATCCATGTTTTCGCGCCTTTTTTGCGATTTCAAGGTCGAAAAACACATAGGCCCCAAAATGAAAGAAACGGCTGGGGCGCCAAAACTATGGCTTGAAACTTGATGAAAACAGTCTCTCCCATAATAACTCAAGGGCTGCTTGTGTTTTTTAGGCCTTTGCAAGCTATCGGAAGTGTGTGCGCGGCAGGAGAGACAAATCCATGTTTTCGCGCCTTTTTTGCGATTTCAAGGTCGAAAAACACATAGGCCCCAAAATGAAAGAAACGGCTGCCGCGCCAAAACTATGGCTTCAAACTTGATGAAAACAGTCTCTCCCATAATAACTCACGGGCTGCTTGTGTTTTTTAGGCCTTTGCAAGCTATCGGAAGTGTGTGCGCGGCAGGAGAGACAAATCTATGTTTTCGCGCCTTTTTTGCGATTTCAAGGTCGAAAAACACACAGAACCCAAAAATAAAGAAACGGCTGTCCAGCCAAAACTGAGGCTTCAAACTTGATGAAAACAGTCTCTCCCACAATAACTCAAGGGCCGCTTGTGTTTTTTAGGCCTTCGCAAGCTATCGGAAGTGTGTGCGCGGCAGGAGAGACAAATCCATGTTTTCGCGCATTTTTTGCGATTTCAAGGTCGAAAAACACATAGGCCCCAAAATGAAAGAAACGGCTGCCGCGCCAAAACTATGGCTTCAATCTTGATGAAAACAGTCTCTCCCATAATAACTCACGGGCTGCTTGTGTTTTTTAGGCCTTTGCAAGCTATCGGAAGTGTGTGCGCGGCAGGAGAGACAAATCCATGTTTTCGCGCCTTTTTTGCGATTTCAAGGTCGAAAAACACATAGGCCCCAAAATGAAAGAAACGGCTGGGGCGCCAAAACTATGGCTTGAAACTTGATGAAAACAGTCTCTCCCATAATAACTCAAGGGCTGCTTGTGTTTTTTAGGCCTTTGCAAGCTATCGGAAGTGTGTGCGCGGCAGGAGAGACAAATCCATGTTTTCGCGCCTTTTTTGCGATTTCAAGGTCGAAAAACACATAGGCCCCAAAATGAAAGAAACGGCTGCCGCGCCAAAACTATGGCTTCAAACTTGATGAAAACAGTCTCTCCCATAATAACTCACGGGCTGCTTGTGTTTTTTAGGCCTTTGCAAGCTATCGGAAGTGTGTGCGCGGCAGGAGAGACAAATCTATGTTTTCGCGCCTTTTTTGCGATTTCAAGGTCGAAAAACACACAGAACCCAAAAATAAAGAAACGGCTGTCCAGCCAAAACTGAGGCTTCAAACTTGATGAAAACAGTCTCTCCCACAATAACTCAAGGGCCGCTTGTGTTTTTTAGGCCTTCGCAAGCTATCGGAAGTGTGTGCGCGGCAGGAGAGACAAATCCATGTTTTCGCGCATTTTTTGCGATTTCAAGGTCGAAAAACACATAGGCCCCAAAATGAAAGAAACGGCTGGCGCGCCAAAACTATGGCTTCAAACTTGATGAAAACAGTCTTTCCCATAATAACTCACGGGCTGCTTGTGTTTTTTAGGCCTTTGCAAGCTATCGGAAGTGTGTGCGCGGCAGGAGAGCCAAATCCATGTTTTCGCGCCTTTTTTGCGATTTCAAGGTCGAAAAACACATAGGCCCCAAAATGAAAGAAACGGCTGCCGCGCCAAAACTATGGCTTCAAACTTGATGAAAACAGTCTCTCCCATAATAACTCACGGGCTGCTTGTGTTTTTTAGGCCTTTGCAAGCTATCGGAAGTGTGTGCGCGGCAGGAGAGACAAATCCATGTTTTCGCGCCTTTTTTGCGATTTCAAGGTCGAAAAACACATAGGCCCCAAAATGAAAGAAACTGCTGGCGCGCCAAAACTATGGCTTCAAACTTGATGAAAACAGTCTCTCCCATAATAACTCACGGGCTGCTTGTGTTTTTTAGGCCTTCGCAAGCTATCGGAAGTGTGTGCGCGGCAGGAGAGACAAATCCATGTTTTCGCGCATTTTTTGCGATTTCAAGGTCGAAAAACACATAGGCCCCAAAATGAAAGAAACGGCTGCCGCGCCAAAACTATGGCTTCAAACTTGATGAAAACAGTCTCTCCCATAATAACTCACGGGCTGCTTGTGTTTTTTAGGCCTTTGCAAGCTATCGGAAGTGTGTGCGCGGCAGGAGAGACAAATCCATGTTTTCGCGCCTTTTTTGCGATTTCAAGGTCGAAAAACACATAGGCCCCAAAATGAAAGAAACGGCTGGCGCGCCAAAACTATGGCTTCAAACTTGATGAAAACAGTCTCTCCCATATTAACTCACGGGCTGATTGTGTTTTTTAGGCCTTCGCAAGCTATCGGAAGTGTGTGCTCAGCAGGAGAGACAAATCTATGTTTTCGCGCCTGTTTTGCCATTTCCAGGTCGAAAAACACACAGAACCCAAAAATAAAGAAACGGCTGTCCAGCCAAAACTGAGGCTTCAAACTTGATGAAAACAGTCTCTCCCACAATAACTCAAGGGCCGCTTGTGTTTTTTAGGCCTTCCCAAGCTATCGGAAGTGTGTGCGCGGCAGGAGAGACAAATCCATGTTTTCGCGCATTTTTTGCGATTTCAAGGTCGAAAAACACATAGGCCCCAAAATGAAAGAAACGGCTGGCGCGCCAAAACTATGGCTTCAAACTTGATGAAAACAGTCTTTCCCATAATAACTCACGGGCTGCTTGTGTTTTTTAGGCCTTTGCAAGCTATCGGAAGTGTGTGCGCGGCAGGACAGACAAATCCATGTTTTCGCGCCTTTTTTGCGATTTCAAGGTCGAAAAACACATAGGCCCCAAAATGAAAGAAACGGCTGGCGCGCCAAAACTATGGCTTCAAACTTGATGAAAACAGTCTCTCCCATATTAACTCACGGGCTGATTGTGTTTTTTAGGCCGTCGCAAGCTATCGGAAGTGTGTGCTCAGCAGGAGAGACAAATCTATGTTTTCGCGCCTGTTTTGCCATTTCCAGGTCGAAAAACACACAGAACCCAAAAATAAAGAAACGGCTGTCCAGCCAAAACTGAGGCTTCAAACTTGATGAAAACAGTCTCTCCCACAATAACTCAAGGGCCGCTTGTGTTTTTTAGGCCTTCGCAAGCTATCGGAAGTGTGTGCGCGGCAGGAGAGACAAATCCATGTTTTCGCGCATTTTTTGCGATTTCAAGGTCGAAAAACACATAGGCCCCAAAATGAAAGAAACGGCTGCCGCGCCAAAACTATGGCTTCAAACTTGATGAAAACAGTCTCTCCCATAATAACTCACGGGCTGCTTGTGTTTTTTAGGCCTTTGCAAGCTATCGGAAGTGTGTGCGCGGCAGGAGAGACAAATCCATGTTTTCGCGCCTTTTTTGCGATTTCAAGGTCGAAAAACACATAGGCCCCAAAATGAAAGAAACGGCTGGCGCGCCAAAACTATGGCTTCAAACTTGATGAAAACAGTCTCTCCCATAATAACTCACGGGCTGCTTGTGTTTTTTAGGCCTTTGCAAGCTATCGGAAGTGTGTGCGCGGCAGGAGAGACAAATCCATGTTTTCGCGCCTTTTTTGCGATTTCCAGGTCGAAAAACACACAGACCCCAAAAATAAAGAAACGGCTGTCCAGCCAAAACTGAGGCTTCAAACTTGATGAAAACAGTCTCTCCCACAATCACTCAAGGGCCGCTTGTGTTTTTTAGGCCTTCGCAAGCTATCGGAAGTGTGTGCGCGGCAGGAGAGACAAATCCATGTTTTCGCTCATTTTTTGCGATTTCAAGGTCGAAAAACACATAGGCCCCAAAATGAAAGAAACGGCTGACGCGCCAAAACTATGGCTTCAAACTTGATGAAAACAGTCTCTCCCTTAATAACTCACAGGCTGCTTGTGTTTTTTAGGCCTTTGCAAGCTATCGAAGTGTGTGCGCGGCAGGAGAGACAAATCCATGTTTTCGCGCCTTTTTTGCGATTTCAAGGTCGAAAAACACATAGGCCCCAAAATGAAAGAAACGGCTGCCGCGCCAAAACTATGGCTTCAAACTTGATGAAAACAGTCTCTCCCATAATAACTCACGGGCTGCTTGTGTTTTTTAGGCCTTTGCAAGCTATCGGAAGTGTGTGCGCGGCAGGAGAGACAAATCCATGTTTTCGCGCCTTTTTTGCGATTTCAAGGTCGAAAAACACATAGGCCCCAAAATGAAAGAAACTGCTGGCGCGCCAAAACTATGGCTTCAAACTTGATGAAAACAGTCTCTCCCATAATAACTCACGGGCTGCTTGTGTTTTTTAGGCCTTCGCAAGCTATCGGAAGTGTGTGCGCGGCAGGAGAGACAAATCCATGTTTTCGCGCATTTTTTGCGATTTCAAGGTCGAAAAACACATAGGCCCCAAAATGAAAGAAACGGCTGCCGCGCCAAAACTATGGCTTCAAACTTGATGAAAACAGTCTCTCCCATATTAACTCACGGGCTGATTGTGTTTTTTAGGCCTTCGCAAGCTATCGGAAGTGTGTGCTCAGCAGGAGAGACAAATCTATGTTTTCGCGCCTGTTTTGCCATTTCCAGGTCGAAAAACACACAGAACCCAAAAATAAAGAAACGGCTGTCCAGCCAAAACTGAGGCTTCAAACTTGATGAAAACAGTCTCTCCCACAATAACTCAAGGGCCGCTTGTGTTTTTTAGGCCTTCCCAAGCTATCGGAAGTGTGTGCGCGGCAGGAGAGACAAATCCATGTTTTCGCGCATTTTTTGCGATTTCAAGGTCGAAAAACACATAGGCCCCAAAATGAAAGAAACGGCTGGCGCGCCAAAACTATGGCTTCAAACTTGATGAAAACAGTCTTTCCCATAATAACTCACGGGCTGCTTGTGTTTTTTAGGCCTTTGCAAGCTATCGGAAGTGTGTGCGCGGCAGGAGAGACAAATCCATGTTTTCGCGCCTTTTTTGCGATTTCAAGGTCGAAAAACACATAGGCCCCAAAATGAAAGAAACGGCTGCCGCGCCAAAACGATGGCTTCAAACTTGATGAAAACAGTCTCTCCCATAATAACTCACGGGCTGCTTGTGTTTTTTAGGCCTTTGCAAGCTATCGGAAGTGTGTGCGCGGCAGGACAGACAAATCCATGTTTTCGCGCATTTTTTGCGATTTCAAGGTCGAAAAACACATAGGCCCCAAAATGAAAGAAACGGCTGGCGCGCCAAAACTATGGCTTCAAACTTGATGAAAACAGTCTCTCCCATATTAACTCACGGGCTGATTGTGTTTTTTAGGCCGTCGCAAGCTATCGGAAGTGTGTGCTCAGCAGGAGAGACAAATCTATGTTTTCGCGCCTGTTTTGCCATTTCCAGGTCGAAAAACACACAGAACCCAAAAATAAAGAAACGGCTGTCCAGCCAAAACTGAGGCTTCAAACTTGATGAAAACAGTCTCTCCCACAATAACTCAAGGGCCGCTTGTGTTTTTTAGGCCTTCGCAAGCTATCGGAAGTGTGTGCGCGGCAGGAGAGACAAATCCATGTTTTCGCTCATTTTTTGCGATTTCAAGGTCGAAAAACACATAGGCCCCAAAATGAAAGAAACGGCTGACGCGCCAAAACTATGGCTTCAAACTTGATGAAAACAGTCTCTCCCTTAATAACTCACAGGCTGCTTGTGTTTTTTAGGCCTTTGCAAGCTATCGAAGTGTGTGCGCGGCAGGAGAGACAAATCCATGTTTTCGCGCCTTTTTTGCGATTTCAAGGTCGAAAAACACATAGGCCCCAAAATGAAAGAAACGGCTGCCGCGCCAAAACTATGGCTTCAAACTTGATGAAAACAGTCTCTCCCATAATAACTCACGGGCTGCTTGTGTTTTTTAGGCCTTTGCAAGCTATCGGAAGTGTGTGCGCGGCAGGAGAGACAAATCCATGTTTTCGCGCCTTTTTTGCGATTTCAAGGTCGAAAAACACATAGGCCCCAAAATGAAAGAAACTGCTGGCGCGCCAAAACTATGGCTTCAAACTTGATGAAAACAGTCTCTCCCATAATAACTCACGGGCTGCTTGTGTTTTTTAGGCCTTCGCAAGCTATCGGAAGTGTGTGCGCGGCAGGAGAGACAAATCCATGTTTTCGCGCATTTTTTGCGATTTCAAGGTCGAAAAACACATAGGCCCCAAAATGAAAGAAACGGCTGCCGCGCCAAAACTATGGCTTCAAACTTGATGAAAACAGTCTCTCCCATATTAACTCACGGGCTGATTGTGTTTTTTAGGCCTTCGCAAGCTATCGGAAGTGTGTGCTCAGCAGGAGAGACAAATCTATGTTTTCGCGCCTGTTTTGCCATTTCCAGGTCGAAAAACACACAGAACCCAAAAATAAAGAAACGGCTGTCCAGCCAAAACTGAGGCTTCAAACTTGATGAAAACAGTCTCTCCCACAATAACTCAAGGGCCGCTTGTGTTTTTTAGGCCTTCCCAAGCTATCGGAAGTGTGTGCGCGGCAGGAGAGACAAATCCATGTTTTCGCGCATTTTTTGCGATTTCAAGGTCGAAAAACACATAGGCCCCAAAATGAAAGAAACGGCTGGCGCGCCAAAACTATGGCTTCAAACTTGATGAAAACAGTCTTTCCCATAATAACTCACGGGCTGCTTGTGTTTTTTAGGCCTTTGCAAGCTATCGGAAGTGTGTGCGCGGCAGGAGAGACAAATCCATGTTTTCGCGCCTTTTTTGCGATTTCAAGGTCGAAAAACACATAGGCCCCAAAATGAAAGAAACGGCTGCCGCGCCAAAACGATGGCTTCAAACTTGATGAAAACAGTCTCTCCCATAATAACTCACGGGCTGCTTGTGTTTTTTAGGCCTTTGCAAGCTATCGGAAGTGTGTGCGCGGCAGGAGAGACAAATCCATGTTTTCGCGCCTTTTTTGCGATTTCAAGGTCGAAAAACACATAGGCCCCAAAATGAAAGAAACGGCTGGCGCGCCAAAACTATGGCTTCAAACTTGATGAAAACAGTCTCTCCCATATTAACTCACGGGCTGATTGTGTTTTTTAGGCCTTCGCAAGCTATCGGAAGTGTGTGCTCAGCAGGAGAGACAAATCTATGTTTTCGCGCCTGTTTTGCCATTTCCAGGTCGAAAAACACACAGAACCCAAAAATAAAGAAACGGCTGTCCAGCCAAAACTGAGGCTTCAAACTTGATGAAAACAGTCTCTCCCACAATAACTCAAGGGCCGCTTGTGTTTTTTAGGCCTTCCCAAGCTATCGGAAGTGTGTGCGCGGCAGGAGAGACAAATCCATGTTTTCGCGCATTTTTTGCGATTTCAAGGTCGAAAAACACATAGGCCCCAAAATGAAAGAAACGGCTGGCGCGCCAAAACTATGGCTTCAAACTTGATGAAAACAGTCTTTCCCATAATAACTCACGGGCTGCTTGTGTTTTTTAGGCCTTTGCAAGCTATCGGAAGTGTGTGCGCGGCAGGACAGACAAATCCATGTTTTCGCGCCTTTTTTGCGATTTCAAGGTCGAAAAACACATAGGCCCCAAAATGAAAGAAACGGCTGGCGCGCCAAAACTATGGCTTCAAACTTGATGAAAACAGTCTCTCCCATATTAACTCACGGGCTGATTGTGTTTTTTAGGCCGTCGCAAGCTATCGGAAGTGTGTGCTCAGCAGGAGAGACAAATCTATGTTTTCGCGCCTGTTTTGCCATTTCCAGGTCGAAAAACACACAGAACCCAAAAATAAAGAAACGGCTGTCCAGCCAAAACTGAGGCTTCAAACTTGATGAAAACAGTCTCTCCCACAATAACTCAAGGGCCGCTTGTGTTTTTTAGGCCTTCGCAAGCTATCGGAAGTGTGTGCGCGGCAGGAGAGACAAATCCATGTTTTCGCGCATTTTTTGCGATTTCAAGGTCGAAAAACACATAGGCCCCAAAATGAAAGAAACGGCTGCCGCGCCAAAACTATGGCTTCAAACTTGATGAAAACAGTCTCTCCCATAATAACTCACGGGCTGCTTGTGTTTTTTAGGCCTTTGCAAGCTATCGGAAGTGTGTGCGCGGCAGGAGAGACAAATCCATGTTTTCGCGCCTTTTTTGCGATTTCAAGGTCGAAAAACACATAGGCCCCAAAATGAAAGAAACGGCTGGCGCGCCAAAACTATGGCTTCAAACTTGATGAAAACAGTCTCTCCCATAATAACTCACGGGCTGCTTGTGTTTTTTAGGCCTTTGCAAGCTATCGGAAGTGTGTGCGCGGCAGGAGAGACAAATCCATGTTTTCGCGCCTTTTTTGCGATTTCCAGGTCGAAAAACACACAGACCCCAAAAATAAAGAAACGGCTGTCCAGCCAAAACTGAGGCTTCAAACTTGATGAAAACAGTCTCTCCCACAATCACTCAAGGGCCGCTTGTGTTTTTTAGGCCTTCGCAAGCTATCGGAAGTGTGTGCGCGGCAGGAGAGACAAATCCATGTTTTCGCTCATTTTTTGCGATTTCAAGGTCGAAAAACACATAGGCCCCAAAATGAAAGAAACGGCTGACGCGCCAAAACTATGGCTTCAAACTTGATGAAAACAGTCTCTCCCTTAATAACTCACAGGCTGCTTGTGTTTTTTAGGCCTTTGCAAGCTATCGAAGTGTGTGCGCGGCAGGAGAGACAAATCCATGTTTTCGCGCCTTTTTTGCGATTTCAAGGTCGAAAAACACATAGGCCCCAAAATGAAAGAAACGGCTGCCGCGCCAAAACTATGGCTTCAAACTTGATGAAAACAGTCTCTCCCATAATAACTCACGGGCTGCTTGTGTTTTTTAGGCCTTTGCAAGCTATCGGAAGTGTGTGCGCGGCAGGAGAGACAAATCCATGTTTTCGCGCCTTTTTTGCGATTTCAAGGTCGAAAAACACATAGGCCCCAAAATGAAAGAAACTGCTGGCGCGCCAAAACTATGGCTTCAAACTTGATGAAAACAGTCTCTCCCATAATAACTCACGGGCTGCTTGTGTTTTTTAGGCCTTCGCAAGCTATCGGAAGTGTGTGCGCGGCAGGAGAGACAAATCCATGTTTTCGCGCATTTTTTGCGATTTCAAGGTCGAAAAACACATAGGCCCCAAAATGAAAGAAACGGCTGCCGCGCCAAAACTATGGCTTCAAACTTGATGAAAACAGTCTCTCCCATATTAACTCACGGGCTGATTGTGTTTTTTAGGCCTTCGCAAGCTATCGGAAGTGTGTGCTCAGCAGGAGAGACAAATCTATGTTTTCGCGCCTGTTTTGCCATTTCCAGGTCGAAAAACACACAGAACCCAAAAATAAAGAAACGGCTGTCCAGCCAAAACTGAGGCTTCAAACTTGATGAAAACAGTCTCTCCCACAATAACTCAAGGGCCGCTTGTGTTTTTTAGGCCTTCCCAAGCTATCGGAAGTGTGTGCGCGGCAGGAGAGACAAATCCATGTTTTCGCGCATTTTTTGCGATTTCAAGGTCGAAAAACACATAGGCCCCAAAATGAAAGAAACGGCTGGCGCGCCAAAACTATGGCTTCAAACTTGATGAAAACAGTCTTTCCCATAATAACTCACGGGCTGCTTGTGTTTTTTAGGCCTTTGCAAGCTATCGGAAGTGTGTGCGCGGCAGGAGAGACAAATCCATGTTTTCGCGCCTTTTTTGCGATTTCAAGGTCGAAAAACACATAGGCCCCAAAATGAAAGAAACGGCTGCCGCGCCAAAACGATGGCTTCAAACTTGATGAAAACAGTCTCTCCCATAATAACTCACGGGCTGCTTGTGTTTTTTAGGCCTTTGCAAGCTATCGGAAGTGTGTGCGCGGCAGGACAGACAAATCCATGTTTTCGCGCATTTTTTGCGATTTCAAGGTCGAAAAACACATAGGCCCCAAAATGAAAGAAACGGCTGGCGCGCCAAAACTATGGCTTCAAACTTGATGAAAACAGTCTCTCCCATATTAACTCACGGGCTGATTGTGTTTTTTAGGCCGTCGCAAGCTATCGGAAGTGTGTGCTCAGCAGGAGAGACAAATCTATGTTTTCGCGCCTGTTTTGCCATTTCCAGGTCGAAAAACACACAGAACCCAAAAATAAAGAAACGGCTGTCCAGCCAAAACTGAGGCTTCAAACTTGATGAAAACAGTCTCTCCCACAATAACTCAAGGGCCGCTTGTGTTTTTTAGGCCTTCGCAAGCTATCGGAAGTGTGTGCGCGGCAGGAGAGACAAATCCATGTTTTCGCGCATTTTTTGCGATTTCAAGGTCGAAAAACACATAGGCCCCAAAATGAAAGAAACGGCTGCCGCGCCAAAACTATGGCTTCAAACTTGATGAAAACAGTCTCTCCCATAATAACTCACGGGCTGCTTGTGTTTTTTAGGCCTTTGCAAGCTATCGGAAGTGTGTGCGCGGCAGGAGAGACAAATCCATGTTTTCGCGCCTTTTTTGCGATTTCAAGGTCGAAAAACACATAGGCCCCAAAATGAAAGAAACGGCTGGCGCGCCAAAACTATGGCTTCAAACTTGATGAAAACAGTCTCTCCCATAATAACTCACGGGCTGCTTGTGTTTTTTAGGCCTTTGCAAGCTATCGGAAGTGTGTGCGCGGCAGGAGAGACAAATCCATGTTTTCGCGCCTTTTTTGCGATTTCCAGGTCGAAAAACACACAGACCCCAAAAATAAAGAAACGGCTGTCCAGCCAAAACTGAGGCTTCAAACTTGATGAAAACAGTCTCTCCCACAATAACTCAAGGGCCGCTTGTGTTTTTTAGGCCTTCGCAAGCTATCGGAAGTGTGTGCGCGGCAGGAGAGACAAATCCATGTTTTCGCTCATTTTTTGCGATTTCAAGGTCGAAAAACACATAGGCCCCAAAATGAAAGAAACGGCTGCCGCGCCAAAACTATGGCTTCAAACTTGATGAAAACAGTCTCTCCCTTAATAACTCACAGGCTGCTTGTGTTTTTTAGGCCTTTGCAAGCTATCGAAGTGTGTGCGCGGCAGGAGAGACAAATCCATGTTTTCGCGCCTTTTTTGCGATTTCAAGGTCGAAAAACACATAGGCCCCAAAATGAAAGAAACGGCTGGCGCGCCAAAACTATGGCTTCAAACTTGATGAAAACAGTCTCTCCCATATTAACTCACGGGCTGATTGTGTTTTTTAGGCCTTCGCAAGCTATCGGAAGTGTGTGCGCAGCAGGAGAGACAAATCTATGTTTTCGCGCCTGTTTTGCCATTTCCAGGTCGAAAAACACACAGACCCCAAAAATAAAGAAACTGCTGTCCAGCCAAAACTGAGGCTTCAAACTTGATGAAAACAGTCTCTCCCACAATAACTCAAGGGCCGCTTGTGTTTTTTAGGCCTTCGCAAGCTATCGGAAGTGTGTGCGCGGCAGGAGAGACAAATCCATGTTTTCGCGCCTTTTTTGCGATTTCAAGGTCGAAAAACACATAGGCCCCAAAATGAAAGAAACGGCTGGCGCGCCAAAACTATGGCTTCAAACTTGATGAAAACAGTCTCTCCCATAATAACTCACGGGCTGCTTGTGTTTTTTAGGCCTTTGCACGCTATCGGAAGTGTGTGCGCGGCAGGAGAGACAAATCCATGTTTTCGCGCCTTTTTTGCCATTTCCAGGTCGAAAAACACAAAGGCCCCAAAATGAAAGAAACGGCTGCCGCGCCAAAACTATGGCTTCAAACTTGATGAAAACAGTCTCTCCCATAATAACTCACGGGCTGCTTGTGTTTTTTAGGCCTTTGCAAGCTATCGGAAGTGTGTGCGCGGCAGGAGAGACAAATCCATGTTTTCGCGCCTTTTTTGCGATTTCAAGGTCGAAAAACACATAGGCCCCAAAATGAAAGAAACGGCTGGCGCGCCAAAACTATGGCTTCAAACTTGATGAAAACAGTCTCTCCCATATTAACTCACGGGCTGATTGTGTTTTTTAGGCCTTCGCAAGCTATCGGAAGTGTGTGCGCAGCAGGAGAGACAAATCTATGTTTTCGCGCCTGTTTTGCCATTTCCAGGTCGAAAAACACACAGACCCCAAAAATAAAGAAACGGCTGTCCAGCCAAAACTGAGGCTTCAAACTTGATGAAAACAGTCTCTCCCACAATAACTCAAGGGCCGCTTGTGTTTTTTAGGCCTTCGCAAGCTATCGGAAGTGTGTGCGCGGCAGGAGAGACAAATCCATGTTTTCGCGCATTTTTTGCGATTTCAAGGTCGAAAAACACATAGGCCCCAAAATGAAAGAAACGGCTGCCACGCCAAAACTATGGCTTCAAACTTGATGAAAACAGTCTCTCCCATAATAACTCACGGGCTGCTTGTGTTTTTTAGGCCTTTGCAAGCTATCGGAAGTGTGTGCACGGCAGGAGATACAAATCCATGTTTTCGCGCCTTTTTTGCGATTTCAAGGTCGAAAAACACATAGGCCCCAAAATGAAAGAAACGGCTGCCGCGCCAAAACTATGGCTTCAAAGTTGATGAAAACAGTCTCTCCCATAATAACTCACGGGCTGCTTGTGTTTTTTAGGCCTTTGCAAGCTATCGGAAGTGTGTGCGCGGCAGGAGAGACAAATCCATGTTTTCGCACCTTTTTTGCGATTTCCAGGTCGAAAAACACACAGACCCCAAAAATAAAGAAACGGCTGTCCAGCCAAAACTGAGGCTTCAAACTTGATGAAAACAGTCTCTCCCACAATAACTCAAGGGCCGCTTGTGTTTTTTAGGCCTTCGCAAGCTATCGGAAGTGTGTGCGCGGCAGGAGAGACAAATCCATGTTTTCGCTCATTTTTTGCGATTTCAAGGTCGAAAAACACATAGGCCCCAAAATGAAAGAAACGGCTGCCGCGCCAAAACTATGGCTTCAAACTTGATGAAAACAGTCTCTCCCATAATAACTCACGGGCTGCTTGTGTTTTTTAGGCCTTTGCAAGCTATCGGAAGTGTGTGCGCGGCAGGAGAGACAAATCCATGTTTTCGCGCCTTTTTTGCGATTTCAAGGTCGAAAAACACATAGGCCCCAAAATGAAAGAAACGGCTGGCGCGCCAAAACTATGGCTTAAAACTTGATGAAAACAGTCTCTCCCATATTAACTCACGGGCTGATTGTGTTTTTTAGGCCTTCGCAAGCTATCGGAAGTGTGTGCGCAGCAGGAGAGACAAATCTATGTTTTCGCGCCTTTTTTGCCATTTCCAGGTCGAAAAACACACAGACCCCAAAAATAAAGAAACGGCTGTCCAGCCAAAACTGAGGCTTCAAACTTGATGAAAACAGTCTCTCCCAAAATATCTCAAGGGCCGCTTGTGTTTTTTAGGCCTTCGCAAGCTATCGGAAGTGTGTGCGCGGCAGTAGAGACAAATCCATGTTTTCGCGCATTTTTTGCGATTTCAAGGTCGAAAAACACATAGGCCCCAAAATGAAAGAAACGGCTGCCGCGCCAAAACTATGGCTTCAAACTTGATGAAAACAGTCTCTCCCATAATAACTCACGGGCTGCTTGTGTTTTTTAGGCCTTTGCAAGCTATCGGAAGTGTGTGCGCGGCAGGAGAGACAAATCCATGTTTTCGCGCCTTTTTTGCGATTTCAAGGTCGAAAAACACATAGGCCCCAAAATGAAAGAAACGGCTGGCGCGCCAAAACTATGGCTTCAAACTTGATGAAAACAGTCTCTCCCATAATAACTCACGGGCTGCTTGTGTTTTTTAGGCCTTTGCAAGCTATCGGAAGTGTGTGCGCGGCAGGAGAGACAAATCCATGTTTTCGCGCCTTTTTTGCGATTTCCAGGTCGAAAAACACACAGACCCCAAAAATAAAGAAACGGCTGTCCAGTCAAAACTGAGGCTTCAAACTTGATGAAAACAGTCTCTCCCACAATAACTCAAGGGCCGCTTGTGTTTTTTAGGCCTTCGCAAGCTATCGGAAGTGTGTGCGCGGCAGGAGAGACAAATCCATGTTTTCGCTCATTTTTTGCGATTTCAAGGTCGAAAAACACATAGGCCCCAAAATGAAAGAAACGGCTGCCGCGCCAAAACTATGGCTTCAAACTTGATGAAAACAGTCTCTCCCATAATAACTCACGGGCTGCTTGTGTTTTTTAGGCCTTTGCAAGCTATCGGAAGTGTGTGCGCGGCAGGAGAGACAAATCCATGTTTTCGCGCCTTTTTTGCGATTTCAAGGTCGAAAAACACATAGGCCCCAAAATGAAAGAAACGGCTGGCGCGCCAAAACTATGGCTTCAAACTTGATGAAAACAGTCTCTCCCATATTAACTCACGGGCTGATTGTGTTTTTTAGGCCTTCGCAAGCTATCGGAAGTGTGTGCTCAGCAGGAGAGACAAATCTATGTTTTCGCGCCTGTTTTGCCATTTCCAGGTCGAAAAACACACAGAACCCAAAAATAAAGAAACGGCTGTCCAGCCAAAACTGAGGCTTCAAACTTGATGAAAACAGTCTCTCCCACAATAACTCACGGGCTGCTTGTGTTTTTTAGGCCTTTGCAAGCTATCGGAAGTGTGTGCGCGGCAGGACAGACAAATCTATGTTTTCGCGCCTGTTTTGCCATTTCCAGGTCGAAAAACACACAGACCCCAAAAATAAAGAAACTGCTGTCCAGCCAAAACTGAGGCTTCAAACTTGATGAAAACAGTCTCTCCCACAATAACTCAAGGGCCGCTTGTGTTTTTTAGGCCTTCGCAAGCTATCGGAAGTGTGTGCGCGGCAGGAGAGACAAATCCATGTTTTCGCGCCTTTTTTGCGATTTCAAGGTCGAAAAACACATAGGCCCCAAAATGAAAGAAACGGCTGGCGCGCCAAAACTATGGCTTCAAACTTGATGAAAACAGTCTCTCCCATAATAACTCACGGGCTGCTTGTGTTTTTTAGGCCTTTGCAAGCTATCGGAAGTGTGTGCGCGGCAGGAGAGACAAATCCATGTTTTCGCGCATTTTTTGCGATTTCAAGGTCGAAAAACACATAGGCCCCAAAATGAAAGAAACGGCTGCCGCGCCAAAACTATGGCTTCAAACTTGATGAAAACAGTCTCTCCCATAATAACTCACGGGCTGCTTGTGTTTTTTAGGCCTTTGCAAGCTATCGGAAGTGTGTGCGCGGCAGGAGAGACAAATCCATGTTTTCGCGCCTTTTTTGCGATTTCAAGGTCGAAAAACACATAGGCCCCAAAATGAAAGAAACGGCTGGCGCGCCAAAACTATGGCTTCAAACTTGATGAAAACAGTCTCTCCCATATTAACTCACGGGCTGATTGTGTTTTTTAGGCCTTCGCAAGCTATCGGAAGTGTGTGCGCAGCAGGAGAGACAAATCTATGTTTTCGCGCCTGTTTTGCCATTTCCAGGTCGAAAAACACACAGACCCCAAAAATAAAGAAACGGCTGTCCAGCCAAAACTGAGGCTTCAAACATGATGAAAACAGTCTCTCCCACAATAACTCAAGGGCCGCTTGTGTTTTTTAGGCCTTCGCAAGCTATCGGAAGTGTGTGCGCGGCAGGAGAGACAAATCCATGTTTTCGCGCATTTTTTGCGATTTCAAGGTCGAAAAACACATAGGCCCCAAAATGAAAGAAACGGCTGCCACGCCAAAACTATGGCTTCAAACTTGATGAAAACAGTCTCTCCCATAATAACTCACGGGCTGCTTGTGTTTTTTAGGCCTTTGCAAGCTATCGGAAGTGTGTGCACGGCAGGAGATACAAATCCATGTTTTCGCGCCTTTTTTGCGATTTCAAGGTCGAAAAACACATAGGCCCCAAAATGAAAGAAACGGCTGCCGCGCCAAAACTATGGCTTCAAAGTTGATGAAAACAGTCTCTCCCATATTAACTCACGGGCTGATTGTGTTTTTTAGGCCTTCGCAAGCTATCGGAAGTGTGTGCGCAGCAGGAGAGACAAATCTATGTTTTCGCGCCTGTTTTGCCATTTCCAGGTCGAAAAACACACAGACCCCAAAAATAAAGAAACTGCTGTCCAGCCAAAACTGAGGATTCAAACTTGATGAAAACAGTCTCTCCCACAATAACTCAAGGGCCGCTTGTGTTTTTTAGGCCTTCGCAAGCTATCGGAAGTGTGTGCGCGGCAGGAGAGACAAATCCATGTTTTCGCGCCTTTTTTGCGATTTCAAGGTCGAAAAACACATAGGCCCCAAAATGAAAGAAACGGCTGCCACGCCAAAACTATGGCTTCAAACTTGATGAAAACAGTCTCTCCCATATTAACTCACGGGCTGATTGTGTTTTTTAGGCCTTCGCAAGCTATCGGAAGTGTGTGCACAGCAGGAGAGACAAATCTATGTTTCCGCGCCTGTTTTGCCATTTCCAGGTCGAAAAACACACAGACCCCAAAAATAAAGAAACGGCTGTCCAGCCAAAACTGAGGCTTCAAACTTGATGAAAACAGTCTCTCCCACAATAACTCAAGGGCCGCTTGTGTTTTTTAGGCCTTTGCAAGCTATCGGAAGTGTGTGCGCGGCAGTAGAGACAAATCCATGTTTTCGCGCATTTTTTGCGATTTCAAGGTCGAAAAACACATAGGCCCCAAAATGAAAGAAACGGCTGCCGCACCAAAACTATGGCTTCAAACTTGATGAAAACAGTCTCTCCCATATTAACTCACGGGCTGATTGTGTTTTTTAGGCCTTTGCAAGCTATCGGAAGTGTGTGCGCGGCAGGAGAGACAAATCCATGTTTTCGCGCCTTTTTTGCGATTTCAAGGTCGAAAAACACATAGGTCCCAAAATGAAAGAAACGGCTGGCGCGCCAAAACTGTGGCTTCAAACTTGATGAAAACAGTCTCTCCCATAATAACTCACGGGCTGCTTGTGTTTTTTAGGCCTTTGCAAGCTATCGGAAGTGTGTGCGCGGCAGGAGAGACAAATCCATGTTTTCGCGCCTTTTTTGCGATTTCAAGGTCGAAAAACACATAGGCCCCAAAATGAAAGAAACGGCTGGCGCGCCAAAACTATGGCTTCAAACTTGATGAAAACAGTCACTCCCATAATAACTCACGGGCCGCTTGTGTTTTTTAGGCCTTTGCAAGCTATCGGAAGTGTGTGCGCGGCAGGAGAGACAAATCAATGTTTTTGCGCCTTTTTTGCGATTTCAAGGTCGAAAAACACATAGGCCCCAAAATGAAAGAAACGGCTGCCGCGCCAAAACTATGGCTTCAAACTTGATGAAAACAGTCTCTCCCATATTAACTCACGGGCTGATTGTGTTTTTTAGGCCTTCGCAAGCTATCGGAAGTGTGTTCGCAGCAGGAGAGACAAATCTATGTTTTCGCGCCTTTTTTGCCATTTCCAGGTCGAAAAACACACAGAACCCAAAAATAAAGAAACGGCTGTCCAGCCAAAACTGAGGCTTCAAACTTGATGAAAACAGTCTCTCCCACAATAACTCAAGGGCCGCTTGTGTTTTTTAGGCCTTCGCAAGCTATCGGAAGTGTGTGCGCGGCAGGAGAGACAAATCCATGTTTTCGTGCATTTTTTGCGATTTCAAGGTCGAAAAACACATAGGCCCCAAAATGAAAGAAACGGCTGGCGCGCCAAAACTATGGCTTCAAACTTGATGAAAACAGTCTTTCCCATAATAACTCACGGGCTGCTTGTGTTTTTTAGGCCTTTGCAAGCTATCGGAAGTGTGTGCGCGGCAGGAGAGACAAATCCATGTTTTCGCGCCTTTTTTGCGATTTCAAGGTCGAAAAACACATAGGCCCCAAAATGAAAGAAACGGCTGCCGCGCCAAAACTATGGCTTCAAACTTGATGAAAACAGTCTCTCCCATAATAACTCACGGGCTGCTTGTGTTTTTTAGGCCTTTGCAAGCTATCGGAAGTGTGTGCGCGGCAGGAGAGACAAATCCATGTTTTCGCGCATTTTTTGCGATTTCAAGGTCGAAAAACACATAGGCCCCAAAATGAAAGAAACGGCTGCCGCGCCAAAACTATGGCTTCAAACTTGATGAAAACAGTCTTTCCCATAATAACTCACGGGCTGCTTGTGTTTTTTAGGCCTTTGCAAGCTCTCGGAAGTGTGTGCGCGGCAGGAGAGACAAATCTATGTTTTCGCGCCTTTTTTGCCATTTCCAGGTCGAAAAACACACAGAACCCAAAAATAAAGAAACGGCTGTCCAGCCAAAACTGAGGCTTCAAACTTGATGAAAACAGTCTCTCCCACAATAACTCAAGGGCCGCTTGTGTTTTTTAGGCCTTCGCAAGCTATCGGAAGTGTGTGCGCGGCAGGAGAGACAAATCCATGTTTTTGCACCTTTTTTGCGATTTCAAGGTCGAAAAACACATAGGCCCCAAAATGAAAGAAACGGCTGGCGCGCCAAAACTATGGCTTCAAACTTGATGAAAACAGTCTCTCCCATAATAACTCACGGGCTGCTTGTGTTTTTTAGGCCTTTGCAAGCTATCGGAAGTGTGTGCGCGGCAGGAGAGACAAATCCATGTTTTCGTGCATTTTTTTACGATTTCAAGGTCGAAAAACACATAGGCCCCAAAATGAAAGAAACGGCTGCCGCGCCAAAACTATGGCTTCAATCTTGATGAAAACAGTCTCTCCCATAATAACTCACGGGCTGCTTGTGTTTTTTAGGCCTTTGCAAGCTATCGGAAGTGTGTGCGCGGCAGGAGAGACAAATCCATGTTTTCGCGCCTTTTTTGCGATTTCAAGTTCGAAAAACACATAGGCCCCAAAATGAAAGAAACGGCTGGGGCGCCAAAACTATGGCTTGAAACTTGATGAAAACAGTCTCTCCCATAATAACTCAAGGGCTGCTTGTGTTTTTTAGGCCTTTGCAAGCTATCGGAAGTTGTGCGCGGCAGGAGAGACAAATCCATGTTTTCGCGCCTTTTTTGCGATTTCAAGGTCGAAAAACACATAGGCCCCAAAATGAAAGAAACGGCTGGCGCGCCAAAACTATGGCTTCAAACTTGATGAAAACAGTCTTTCCCATAATAACTCACGGGCTGCTTGTGTTTTTTAGGCCTTTGCAAGCTATCGGAAGTGTGTGCGCGGCAGGAGAGACAAATCCATGTTTTCGCGCATTTTTTGCGATTTCAAGGTCGAAAAACACATAGGCCCCAAAATGAAAGAAACGGCTGCCGCGCCAAAACTATGGCTTCAAACTTGATGAAAACAGTCTTTCCCATAATAACTCACGGGCTGCTTGTGTTTTTTAGGCCTTTGCAAGCTATCGGAAGTGTGTGCGCGGCAGGAGAGACAAATCTATGTTTTCGCGCCTTTTTTGCCATTTCCAGGTCGAAAAACACACAGAACCCAAAAATAAAGAAACGGCTGTCCAGCCAAAACTGAGGCTTCAAACTTGATGAAAACAGTCTCTCCCACAATAACTCAAGGGCCGCTTGTGTTTTTTAGGCCTTCGCAAGTTATCGGAAGTGTGTGCGCGGCAGGAGAGACAAATCCATGTTTTCGCGCCTTTTTTGCGATTTCAAGGTCGAAAAACACATAGGCCCCAAAATGAAAGAAACGGCTGGCGCGCCAAAACTATGGCTTCAAACTTGATGAAAACAGTCTCTCCCATAATAACTCACGGGTTGCTTGTGTTTTTTAGGCCTTTGCAAGCTATCGGAAGTGTGTGCGCGGCAGGAGAGACAAATCCATGTTTTCGCGCCTTTTTTGCGATTTCAAGGTCGAAAAACACACAGAACCCAAAAATAAAGAAACGGCTGTCCAGCCAAAACTGAGGCTTCAAACTTGATGAAAACAGTCTCTCCCACAATAACTCAAGGGCCGCTTGTGTTTTTTAGGCCTTCGCAAGCTATCGGAAGTGTGTGCGCGGCAGGAGAGACAAATCCATGTTTTTGCACCTTTTTTGCGATTTCAAGGTCGAAAAACACATAGGCCCCAAAATGAAAGAAACGGCTGCCGCGCCAAAACTATGGCTTCAAACTTGATGAAAACAGTCTCTCCCATAATAACTCACGGGCTGCTTGTGTTTTTTAGGCCTTTGCAAGCTATCGGAAGTGTGTGCGCGGCAGGAGAGACAAATCCATGTTTTCGCGCATTTTTTGCGATTTCAAGGTCGAAAAACACATAGGCCCCAAAATGAAAGAAACGGCTGGCGCGCCAAAACTATGGCTTCAAACTTGATGAAAACAGTCTCTCCCATAATAACTCACGGGCTGCTTGTGTTTTTTAGGCCTTTGCAAGCTATCGGAAGTGTGTGCGCGGCAGGAGAGACAAATCCATGTTTTCGCGCCTTTTTTGCGATTTCAAGGTCGAAAAACACATAGGCCCCAAAATGAAAGAAACGGCTGCCGCGCCAAAACTATGGCTTCAAACTTGATGAAAACAGTCTCTCCCATATTAACTCACGGGCTGATTGTGTTTTTTAGGCCTTCGCAAGCTATCGGAAGTGTGTGCGCGGCAGGAGACACAAATCTATGTTTTCGCGCCTTTTTTGCCATTTCCAGGTCGAAAAACACATAGAACCCAAAAATAAAGAAACGGCTGTCCAGCCAAAACTGAGGCTTCAAACTTGATGAAAACAGTCTCTCCCACAATAACTCAAGGGCCGCTTGTGTTTTTTAGGCCTTCGCAAGCTATCGGAAGTGTGTGCGCGGCAGGAGAGACAAATCAATGTTTTTGCGCCTTTTTTGCGATTTCAAGGTCGAAAAACACATAGGCCCCAAAATGAAAGAAACGGCTGGCGCGCCAAAACTATGGCTTCAAACTTGATGAAAACAGTCACTCCCATAATAACTCACGGGCCGCTTGTGTTTTTTAGGCCTTTGCAAGCTATCGGAAGTGTGTGCGCGGCAGGAGAGACAAATCAATGTTTTTGCGCCTTTTTTGCGATTTCAAGGTCGAAAAACACATAGGCCCCAAAATGAAAGAAACGGCTGCCGCGCCAAAACTATGGCTTCAAACTTGATGAAAACAGTCTCTCCCATATTAACTCACGGGCTGATTGTGTTTTTTAGGCCTTCGCAAGCTATCGGAAGTGTGTTCGCAGCAGGAGAGACAAATCTATGTTTTCGCGCCTTTTTTGCCATTTCCAGGTCGAAAAACACACAGAACCCAAAAATAAAGAAACGGCTGTCCAGCCAAAACTGAGGCTTCAAACTTGATGAAAACAGTCTCTCCCACAATAACTCAAGGGCCGCTTGTGTTTTTTAGGCCTTCGCAAGCTATCGGAAGTGTGTGCGCGGCAGGAGAGACAAATCCATGTTTTTGCACCTTTTTTGCGATTTCAAGGTCGAAAAACACATAGGCCCCAAAATGAAAGAAACGGCTGCCGCGCCAAAACTATGGCTTCAAACTTGATGAAAACAGTCTCTCCCATAATAACTCACGGGCTGCTTGTGTTTTTTAGGCCTTTGCAAGCTATCGGAAGTGTGTGCGCGGCAGGAGAGACAAATCCATGTTTTCGCGCATTTTTTGCGATTTCAAGGTCGAAAAACACATAGGCCCCAAAATGAAAGAAACGGCTGGCGCGCCAAAACTATGGCTTCAAACTTGATGAAAACAGTCTCTCCCATAATAACTCACGGGCTGCTTGTGTTTTTTAGGCCTTTGCAAGCTATCGGAAGTGTGTGCGCGGCAGGAGAGACAAATCCATGTTTTCGCGCCTTTTTTGCGATTTCAAGGTCGAAAAACACATAGGCCCCAAAATGAAAGAAACGGCTGCCGCGCCAAAACTATGGCTTCAAACTTGATGAAAACAGTCTCTCCCATATTAACTCACGGGCTGATTGTGTTTTTTAGGCCTTCGCAAGCTATCGGAAGTGTGTGCGCGGCAGGAGACACAAATCTATGTTTTCGCGCCTTTTTTGCCATTTCCAGGTCGAAAAACACATAGAACCCAAAAATAAAGAAACGGCTGTCCAGCCAAAACTGAGGCTTCAAACTTGATGAAAACAGTCTCTCCCACAATAACTCAAGGGCCGCTTGTGTTTTTTAGGCCTTCGCAAGCTATCGGAAGTGTGTGCGCGGCAGGAGAGACAAATCAATGTTTTTGCGCCTTTTTTGCGATTTCAAGGTCGAAAAACACATAGGCCCCAAAATGAAAGAAACGGCTGGCGCGCCAAAACTATGGCTTCAAACTTGATGAAAACAGTCACTCCCATAATAACTCACGGGCCGCTTGTGTTTTTTAGGCCTTTGCAAGCTATCGGAAGTGTGTGCGCGGCAGGAGAGACAAATCAATGTTTTTGCGCCTTTTTTGCGATTTCAAGGTCGAAAAACACATAGGCCCCAAAATGAAAGAAACGGCTGCCGCGCCAAAACTATGGCTTCAAACTTGATGAAAACAGTCTCTCCCATATTAACTCACGGGCTGATTGTGTTTTTTAGGCCTTCGCAAGCTATCGGAAGTGTGTTCGCAGCAGGAGAGACAAATCTATGTTTTCGCGCCTTTTTTGCCATTTCCAGGTCGAAAAACACACAGAACCCAAAAATAAAGAAACGGCTGTCCAGCCAAAACTGAGGCTTCAAACTTGATGAAAACAGTCTCTCCCACAATAACTCAAGGGCCGCTTGTGTTTTTTAGGCCTTCGCAAGCTATCGGAAGTGTGTGCGCGGCAGGAGAGACAAATCCATGTTTTTGCACCTTTTTTGCGATTTCAAGGTCGAAAAACACATAGGCCCCAAAATGAAAGAAACGGCTGCCGCGCCAAAACTATGGCTTCAAACTTGATGAAAACAGTCTCTCCCATAATAACTCACGGGCTGCTTGTGTTTTTTAGGCCTTTGCAAGCTATCGGAAGTGTGTGCGCGGCAGGAGAGACAAATCCATGTTTTCGCGCATTTTTTGCGATTTCAAGGTCGAAAAACACATAGGCCCCAAAATGAAAGAAACGGCTGGCGCGCCAAAACTATGGCTTCAAACTTGATGAAAACAGTCTCTCCCATAATAACTCACGGGCTGCTTGTGTTTTTTAGGCCTTTGCAAGCTATCGGAAGTGTGTGCGCGGCAGGAGAGACAAATCCATGTTTTCGCGCCTTTTTTGCGATTTCAAGGTCGAAAAACACATAGGCCCCAAAATGAAAGAAACGGCTGCCGCGCCAAAACTATGGCTTCAAACTTGATGAAAACAGTCTCTCCCATATTAACTCACGGGCTGATTGTGTTTTTTAGGCCTTCGCAAGCTATCGGAAGTGTGTGCGCGGCAGGAGACACAAATCTATGTTTTCGCGCCTTTTTTGCCATTTCCAGGTCGAAAAACACATAGAACCCAAAAATAAAGAAACGGCTGTCCAGCCAAAACTGAGGCTTCAAACTTGATGAAAACAGTCTCTCCCACAATAACTCAAGGGCCGCTTGTGTTTTTTAGGCCTTCGCAAGCTATCGGAAGTGTGTGCGCGGCAGGAGAGACAAATCAATGTTTTTGCGCCTTTTTTGCGATTTCAAGGTCGAAAAACACATAGGCCCCAAAATGAAAGAAACGGCTGGCGCGCCAAAACTATGGCTTCAAACTTGATGAAAACAGTCACTCCCATAATAACTCACGGGCCGCTTGTGTTTTTTAGGCCTTTGCAAGCTATCGGAAGTGTGTGCGCGGCAGGAGAGACAAATCAATGTTTTTGCGCCTTTTTTGCGATTTCAAGGTCGAAAAACACATAGGCCCCAAAATGAAAGAAACGGCTGCCGCGCCAAAACTATGGCTTCAAACTTGATGAAAACAGTCTCTCCCATATTAACTCACGGGCTGATTGTGTTTTTTAGGCCTTCGCAAGCTATCGGAAGTGTGTTCGCAGCAGGAGAGACAAATCTATGTTTTCGCGCCTTTTTTGCCATTTCCAGGTCGAAAAACACACAGAACCCAAAAATAAAGAAACGGCTGTCCAGCCAAAACTGAGGCTTCAAACTTGATGAAAACAGTCTCTCCCACAATAACTCAAGGGCCGCTTGTGTTTTTTAGGCCTTCGCAAGCTATCGGAAGTGTGTGCGCGGCAGGAGAGACAAATCCATGTTTTTGCACCTTTTTTGCGATTTCAAGGTCGAAAAACACATAGGCCCCAAAATGAAAGAAACGGCTGCCGCGCCAAAACTATGGCTTCAAACTTGATGAAAACAGTCTCTCCCATAATAACTCACGGGCTGCTTGTGTTTTTTAGGCCTTTGCAAGCTATCGGAAGTGTGTGCGCGGCAGGAGAGACAAATCCATGTTTTCGCGCATTTTTTGCGATTTCAAGGTCGAAAAACACATAGGCCCCAAAATGAAAGAAACGGCTGGCGCGCCAAAACTATGGCTTCAAACTTGATGAAAACAGTCTCTCCCATAATAACTCACGGGCTGCTTGTGTTTTTTAGGCCTTTGCAAGCTATCGGAAGTGTGTGCGCGGCAGGAGAGACAAATCCATGTTTTCGCGCCTTTTTTGCGATTTCAAGGTCGAAAAACACATAGGCCCCAAAATGAAAGAAACGGCTGCCGCGCCAAAACTATGGCTTCAAACTTGATGAAAACAGTCTCTCCCATATTAACTCACGGGCTGATTGTGTTTTTTAGGCCTTCGCAAGCTATCGGAAGTGTGTGCGCGGCAGGAGACACAAATCTATGTTTTCGCGCCTTTTTTGCCATTTCCAGGTCGAAAAACACATAGAACCCAAAAATAAAGAAACGGCTGTCCAGCCAAAACTGAGGCTTCAAACTTGATGAAAACAGTCTCTCCCACAATAACTCAAGGGCCGCTTGTGTTTTTTAGGCCTTCGCAAGCTATCGGAAGTGTGTGCGCGGCAGGAGAGACAAATCAATGTTTTTGCGCCTTTTTTGCGATTTCAAGGTCGAAAAACACATAGGCCCCAAAATGAAAGAAACGGCTGCCGCGCCAAAACTATGGCTTCAAACTTGATGAAAACAGTCTCTCCCATATTAACTCACGGGCTGATTGTGTTTTTTAGGCCTTCGCAAGCTATCGGAAGTGTGTTCGCAGCAGGAGAGACAAATCTATGTTTTCGCGCCTTTTTTGCCATTTCCAGGTCGAAAAACACACAGAACCCAAAAATAAAGAAACGGCTGTCCAGCCAAAACTGAGGCTTCAAACTTGATGAAAACAGTCTCTCCCACAATAACTCAAGGGCCGCTTGTGTTTTTTAGGCCTTCGCAAGCTATCGGAAGTGTGTGCGCGGCAGGAGAGACAAATCCATGTTTTCGTGCATTTTTTGCGATTTCAAGGTCGAAAAACACATAGGCCCCAAAATGAAAGAAACGGCTGCCGCGCCAAAACTATGGCTTCAATCTTGATGAAAACAGTCTCTCCCATAATAACTCACGGGCTGCTTGTGTTTTTTAGGCCTTTGCAAGCTATCGGAAGTTGTGCGCGGCAGGAGAGACAAATCCATGTTTTCGCGCCTTTTTTGCGATTTCAAGGTCGAAAAACACATAGGCCCCAAAATGAAAGAAACGGCTGGCGCGCCAAAACTATGGCTTCAAACTTGATGAAAACAGTCTTTCCCATAATAACTCACGGGCTGCTTGTGTTTTTTAGGCCTTTGCAAGCTATCGGAAGTGTGTGCGCGGCAGGAGAGACAAATCCATGTTTTCGCGCCTTTTTTGCGATTTCAAGGTCGAAAAACACATAGGCCCCAAAATGAAAGAAACGGCTGCCGCGCCAAAACTATGGCTTCAAACTTGATGAAAACAGTCTCTCCCATAATAACTCACGGGCTGCTTGTGTTTTTTAGGCCTTTGCAAGCTATCGGAAGTGTGTGCGCGGCAGGAGAGACAAATCCATGTTTTCGTGCATTTTTTTACGATTTCAAGGTCGAAAAACACATAGGCCCCAAAATGAAAGAAACGGCTGCCGCGCCAAAACTATGGCTTCAATCTTGATGAAAACAGTCTCTCCCATAATAACTCACGGGCTGCTTGTGTTTTTTAGGCCTTTGCAAGCTATCGGAAGTGTGTGCGCGGCAGGAGAGACAAATCCATGTTTTCGCGCCTTTTTTGCGATTTCAAGGTCGAAAAACACATAGGCCCCAAAATGAAAGAAACGGCTGGGGCGCCAAAACTATGGCTTGAAACTTGATGAAAACAGTCTCTCCCATAATAACTCAAGGGCTGCTTGTGTTTTTTAGGCCTTTGCAAGCTATCGGAAGTTGTGCGCGGCAGGAGAGACAAATCCATGTTTTCGCGACTTTTTTGCGATTTCAAGGTCGAAAAACACATAGGCCCCAAAATGAAAGAAACGGCTGGCGCGCCAAAACTATGGCTTCAAACTTGATGAAAACAGTCTTTCCCATAATAACTCACGGGCTGCTTGTGTTTTTTAGGCCTTTGCAAGCTATCGGAAGTGTGTGCGCGGCAGGAGAGACAAATCCATGTTTTCGCGCATTTTTTGCGATTTCAAGGTCGAAAAACACATAGGCCCCAAAATGAAAGAAACGGCTGCCGCGCCAAAACTATGGCTTCAAACTTGATGAAAACAGTCTCTCCCATAATAACTCACGGGCTGCTTGTGTTTTTTAGGCCTTTGCAAGCTATCGGAAGTGTGTGCGCGGCAGGAGAGACAAATCCATGTTTTCGCGCCTTTTTTGCGATTTCAAGGTCGAAAAACACATAGGCCCCAAAATGAAAGAAACGGCTGCCGCGCCAAAACTATGGCTTCAAACTTGATGAAAACAGTCTCTCCCATAATAACTCACGGGCTGCTTGTGTTTTTTAGGCCTTTGCAAGCTATCGGAAGTGTGTGCGCGGCAGGAGAGACAAATCCATGTTTTCGCACATTTTTTGCGATTTCAAGGTCGAAAAACACATAGGCCCCAAAATGAAAGAAACGGCTGGCGCGCCAAAACTATGGCTTCAAACTTGATGAAAACAGTCTCTCCCATAATAACTCACGGGCTGCTTGTGTTTCTTAGGCCTTTGCAAGCTATCGGAAGTGTGTGCGCGGCAGGAGAGACAAATCCATGTTTTCGCGCCTTTTTTGCGATTTCAAGGTCGAAAAACACATAGGCCCCAAAATGAAAGAAACGGCTGCCGCGCCAAAACTATGGCTTCAAACTTGATGAAAACAGTCTCTCCCATATTAACTCACGGGCTGATTGTGTTTTTTAGGCCTTCGCAAGCTATCGGAAGTGTGTGCGCGGCAGGAGACACAAATCTATGTTTTCGCGCCTTTTTTGCCATTTCCAGGTCGAAAAACACATAGAACCCAAAAATAAAGAAACGGCTGTCCAGCCAAAACTGAGGCTTCAAACTTGATGAAAACAGTCTCTCCCACAATAACTCAAGGGCCGCTTGTGTTTTTTAGGCCTTCGCAAGCTATCGGAAGTGTGTGCGCGGCAGGAGAGACAAATCCATGTTTTCGTGCATTTTTTGCGATTTCAAGGTCGAAAAACACATAGGCCCCAAAATGAAAGAAACGGCTGCCGCGCCAAAACTATGGCTTCAATCTTGATGAAAACAGTCTCTCCCATAATAACTCACGGGCTGCTTGTGTTTTTTAGGCCTTTGAAAGCTATCGGAAGTTGTGCGCGGCAGGAGAGACAAATCCATGTTTTCGCGCCTTTTTTGCGATTTCAAGGTCGAAAAACACATAGGCCCCAAAATGAAAGAAACGGCTGGCGCGCCAAAACTATGGCTTCAAACTTGATGAAAACAGTCTTTCCCATAATAACTCACGGGCTGCTTGTGTTTTTTAGGCCTTTGCAAGCTATCGGAAGTGTGTGCGCGGCAGGAGAGACAAATCCATGTTTTCGCGCCTTTTTTGCGATTTCAAGGTCGAAAAACACATAGGCCCCAAAATGAAAGAAACGGCTGCCGCGCCAAAACTATGGCTTCAAACTTGATGAAAACAGTCTCTCCCATAATAACTCACGGGCTGCTTGTGTTTTTTAGGCCTTTGCAAGCTATCGGAAGTGTGTGCGCGGCAGGAGAGACAAATCCATGTTTTCGTGCATTTTTTTACGATTTCAAGGTCGAAAAACACATAGGCCCCAAAATGAAAGAAACGGCTGCCGCGCCAAAACTATGGCTTCAATCTTGATGAAAACAGTCTCTCCCATAATAACTCACGGGCTGCTTGTGTTTTTTAGGCCTTTGAAAGCTATCGGAAGTTGTGCGCGGCAGGAGAGACAAATCCATGTTTTCGCGCCTTTTTTGCGATTTCAAGGTCGAAAAACACATAGGCCCCAAAATGAAAGAAACGGCTGGCGCGCCAAAACTATGGCTTCAAACTTGATGAAAACAGTCTTTCCCATAATAACTCACGGGCTGCTTGTGTTTTTTAGGCCTTTGCAAGCTATCGGAAGTGTGTGCGCGGCAGGAGAGACAAATCCATGTTTTCGCGCCTTTTTTGCGATTTCAAGGTCGAAAAACACATAGGCCCCAAAATGAAAGAAACGGCTGCCGCGCCAAAACTATGGCTTCAAACTTGATGAAAACAGTCTCTCCCATAATAACTCACGGGCTGCTTGTGTTTTTTAGGCCTTTGCAAGCTATCGGAAGTGTGTGCGCGGCAGGAGAGACAAATCCATGTTTTCGTGCATTTTTTTACGATTTCAAGGTCGAAAAACACATAGGCCCCAAAATGAAAGAAACGGCTGCCGCGCCAAAACTATGGCTTCAATCTTGATGAAAACAGTCTCTCCCATAATAACTCACGGGCTGCTTGTGTTTTTTAGGCCTTTGCAAGCTATCGGAAGTGTGTGCGCGGCAGGAGAGACAAATCCATGTTTTCGTGCATTTTTTTACGATTTCAAGGTCGAAAAACACATAGGCCCCAAAATGAAAGAAACGGCTGCCGCGCCAAAACTATGGCTTCAAACTTGATGAAAACAGTCTCTCCCATAATAACTCACGGGCTGCTTGTGTTTTTTAGGCCTTTGCAAGCTATCGGAAGTGTGTGCGCGGCAGGAGAGACAAATCCATGTTTTCGTGCATTTTTTGCGATTTCAAGGTCGAAAAACACATAGGCCCCAAAATGAAAGAAACGGCTGCCGCGCCAAAACTATGGCTTCAATCTTGATGAAAACAGTCTCTCCCATAATAACTCACGGGCTGCTTGTGTTTTTTAGGCCTTTGAAAGCTATCGGAAGTTGTGCGCGGCAGGAGAGACAAATCCATGTTTTCGCGCCTTTTTTGCGATTTCAAGGTCGAAAAACACATAGGCCCCAAAATGAAAGAAACGGCTGGCGCGCCAAAACTATGGCATCAAACTTGATGAAAACAGTCTTTCCCATAATAACTCACGGGCTGCTTGTGTTTTTTAGGCCTTTGCAAGCTATCGGAAGTGTGTGCGCGGCAGGAGAGACAAATCCATGTTTTCGCGCCTTTTTTGCGATTTCAAGGTCGAAAAACACATAGGCCCCAAAATGAAAGAAACGGCTGCCGCGCCAAAACTATGGCTTCAAACTTGATGAAAACAGTCTCTCCCATAATAACTCACGGGCTGCTTGTGTTTTTTAGGCCTTTGCAAGCTATCGGAAGTGTGTGCGCGGCAGGAGAGACAAATCCATGTTTTCGTGCATTTTTTTACGATTTCAAGGTCGAAAAACACATAGGCCCCAAAATGAAAGAAACGGCTGCCGCGCCAAAACTATGGCTTCAATCTTGATGAAAACAGTCTCTCCCATAATAACTCACGGGCTGCTTGTGTTTTTTAGGCCTTTGCAAGCTATCGGAAGTGTGTGCGCGGCAGGAGAGACAAATCCATGTTTTCGCGCCTTTTTTGCGATTTCAAGGTCGAAAAACACATAGGCCCCAAAATGAAAGAAACGGCTGGGGCGCCAAAACTATGGCTTGAAACTTGATGAAAACAGTCTCTCCCATAATAACTCAAGGGCTGCTTGTGTTTTTTAGGCCTTTGCAAGCTATCGGAAGTTGTGCGCGGCAGGAGAGACAAATCCATGTTTTCGCGCCTTTTTTGCGATTTCAAGGTCGAAAAACACATAGGCCCCAAAATGAAAGAAACGGCTGGCGCGCCAAAACTATGGCTTCAAACTTGATGAAAACAGTCTTTCCCATAATAACTCACGGGCTGCTTGTGTTTTTTAGGCCTTTGCAAGCTATCGGAAGTGTGTGCGCGGCAGGAGAGACAAATCCATGTTTTCGCGCATTTTTTGCGATTTCAAGGTCGAAAAACACATAGGCCCCAAAATGAAAGAAACGGCTGCCGCGCCAAAACTATGGCTTCAAACTTGATGAAAACAGTCTTTCCCATAATAACTCACGGGCTGCTTGTGTTTTTTAGGCCTTTGCAAGCTATCGGAAGTGTGTGCGCGGCAGGAGAGACAAATCTATGTTTTCGCGCCTTTTTTGCCATTTCCAGGTCGAAAAACACACAGAACCCAAAAATAAAGAAACGGCTGTCCAGCCAAAACTGAGGCTTCAAACTTGATGAAAACAGTCTCTCCCACAATAACTCAAGGGCCGCTTGTGTTTTTTAGGCCTTCGCAAGTTATCGGAAGTGTGTGCGCGGCAGGAGAGACAAATCCATGTTTTCGCGCCTTTTTTGCGATTTCAAGGTCGAAAAACACATAGGCCCCAAAATGAAAGAAACGGCTGGCGCGCCAAAACTATGGCTTCAAACTTGATGAAAACAGTCACTCCCATAATAACTCACGGGCCGCTTGTGTTTTTTAGGCCTTTGCAAGCTATCGGAAGTGTGTGCGCGGCAGGAGAGACAAATCAATGTTTTTGCGCCTTTTTTGCGATTTCAAGGTCGAAAAACACATAGGCCCCAAAATGAAAGAAACGGCTGCCGCGCCAAAACTATGGCTTCAAACTTGATGAAAACAGTCACTCCCATAATAACTCACGGGCCGCTTGTGTTTTTTAGGCCTTTGCAAGCTATCGGAAGTGTGTGCGCGGCAGGAGAGACAAATCAATGTTTTTGCGCCTTTTTTGCGATTTCAAGGTCGAAAAACACATAGGCCCCAAAATGAAAGAAACGGCTGCCGCGCCAAAACTATGGCTTCAAACTTGATGAAAACAGTCTCTCCCATATTAACTCACGGGCTGATTGTGTTTTTTAGGCCTTCGCAAGCTATCGGAAGTGTGTTCGCAGCAGGAGAGACAAATCTATGTTTTCGCGCCTTTTTTGCCATTTCCAGGTCGAAAAACACACAGAACCCAAAAATAAAGAAACGGCTGTCCAGCCAAAACTGAGGCTTCAAACTTGATGAAAACAGTCTCTCCCACAATAACTCAAGGGCCGCTTGTGTTTTTTAGGCCTTCGCAAGCTATCGGAAGTGTGTGCGCGGCAGGAGAGACAAATCCATGTTTTTGCACCTTTTTTGCGATTTCAAGGTCGAAAAACACATAGGCCCCAAAATGAAAGAAACGGCTGCCGCGCCAAAACTATGGCTTCAAACTTGATGAAAACAGTCTCTCCCATAATAACTCACGGGCTGCTTGTGTTTTTTAGGCCTTTGCAAGCTATCGGAAGTGTGTGCGCGGCAGGAGAGACAAATCCATGTTTTCGCGCATTTTTTGCGATTTCAAGGTCGAAAAACACATAGGCCCCAAAATGAAAGAAACGGCTGGCGCGCCAAAACTATGGCTTCAAACTTGATGAAAACAGTCTCTCCCATAATAACTCACGGGCTGCTTGTGTTTTTTAGGCCTTTGCAAGCTATCGGAAGTGTGTGCGCGGCAGGAGAGACAAATCCATGTTTTCGCGCCTTTTTTGCGATTTCAAGGTCGAAAAACACATAGGCCTCAAAATGAAAGAAACGGCTGCCGCGCCAAAACTATGGCTTCAAACTTGATGAAAACAGTCTCTCCCATATTAACTCACGGGCTGATTGTGTTTTTTAGGCCTTCGCAAGCTATCGGAAGTGTGTGCGCGGCAGGAGACACAAATCTATGTTTTCGCGCCTTTTTTGCCATTTCCAGGTCGAAAAACACATAGAACCCAAAAATAAAGAAACGGCTGTCCAGCCAAAACTGAGGCTTCAAACTTGATGAAAACAGTCTCTCCCACAATAACTCAAGGGCCGCTTGTGTTTTTTAGGCCTTCGCAAGCTATCGGAAGTGTGTGCGCGGCAGGAGAGACAAATCAATGTTTTTGCGCCTTTTTTGCGATTTCAAGGTCGAAAAACACATAGGCCCCAAAATGAAAGAAACGGCTGCCGCGCCAAAACTATGGCTTCAAACTTGATGAAAACAGTCTCTCCCATATTAACTCACGGGCTGATTGTGTTTTTTAGGCCTTCGCAAGCTATCGGAAGTGTGTTCGCAGCAGGAGAGACAAATCTATGTTTTCGCGCCTTTTTTGCCATTTCCAGGTCGAAAAACACACAGAACCCAAAAATAAAGAAACGGCTGTCCAGCCAAAACTGAGGCTTCAAACTTGATGAAAACAGTCTCTCCCACAATAACTCAAGGGCCGCTTGTGTTTTTTAGGCCTTCGCAAGCTATCGGAAGTGTGTGCGCGGCAGGAGAGACAAATCCATGTTTTCGTGCATTTTTTGCGATTTCAAGGTCGAAAAACACATAGGCCCCAAAATGAAAGAAACGGCTGCCGCGCCAAAACTATGGCTTCAATCTTGATGAAAACAGTCTCTCCCATAATAACTCACGGGCTGCTTGTGTTTTTTAGGCCTTTGCAAGCTATCGGAAGTTGTGCGCGGCAGGAGAGACAAATCCATGTTTTCGCGCCTTTTTTGCGATTTCAAGGTCGAAAAACACATAGGCCCCAAAATGAAAGAAACGGCTGGCGCGCCAAAACTATGGCTTCAAACTTGATGAAAACAGTCTTTCCCATAATAACTCACGGGCTGCTTGTGTTTTTTAGGCCTTTGCAAGCTATCGGAAGTGTGTGCGCGGCAGGAGAGACAAATCCATGTTTTCGCGCCTTTTTTGCGATTTCAAGGTCGAAAAACACATAGGCCCCAAAATGAAAGAAACGGCTGCCGCGCCAAAACTATGGCTTCAAACTTGATGAAAACAGTCTCTCCCATAATAACTCACGGGCTGCTTGTGTTTTTTAGGCCTTTGCAAGCTATCGGAAGTGTGTGCGCGGCAGGAGAGACAAATCCATGTTTTCGTGCATTTTTTTACGATTTCAAGGTCGAAAAACACATAGGCCCCAAAATGAAAGAAACGGCTGCCGCGCCAAAACTATGGCTTCAATCTTGATGAAAACAGTCTCTCCCATAATAACTCACGGGCTGCTTGTGTTTTTTAGGCCTTTGCAAGCTATCGGAAGTGTGTGCGCGGCAGGAGAGACAAATCCATGTTTTCGCGCCTTTTTTGCGATTTCAAGGTCGAAAAACACATAGGCCCCAAAATGAAAGAAACGGCTGGGGCGCCAAAACTATGGCTTGAAACTTGATGAAAACAGTCTCTCCCATAATAACTCAAGGGCTGCTTGTGTTTTTTAGGCCTTTGCAAGCTATCGGAAGTTGTGCGCGGCAGGAGAGACAAATCCATGTTTTCGCGCCTTTTTTGCGATTTCAAGGTCGAAAAACACATAGGCCCCAAAATGAAAGAAACGGCTGGCGCGCCAAAACTATGGCTTCAAACTTGATGAAAACAGTCTTTCCCATAATAACTCACGGGCTGCTTGTGTTTTTTAGGCCTTTGCAAGCTATCGGAAGTGTGTGCGCGGCAGGAGAGACAAATCCATGTTTTCGCGCATTTTTTGCGATTTCAAGGTCGAAAAACACATAGGCCCCAAAATGAAAGAAACGGCTGCCGCGCCAAAACTATGGCTTCAAACTTGATGAAAACAGTCTCTCCCATAATAACTCACGGGCTGCTTGTGTTTTTTAGGCCTTTGCAAGCTATCGGAAGTGTGTGCGCGGCAGGAGAGACAAATCCATGTTTTCGCGCCTTTTTTGCGATTTCAAGGTCGAAAAACACATAGGCCCCAAAATGAAAGAAACGGCTGCCGCGCCAAAACTATGGCTTCAAACTTGATGAAAACAGTCTCTCCCATAATAACTCACGGGCTGCTTGTGTTTTTTAGGCCTTTGCAAGCTATCGGAAGTGTGTGCGCGGCAGGAGAGACAAATCCATGTTTTCGCGCATTTTTTGCGATTTCAAGGTCGAAAAACACATAGGCCCCAAAATGAAAGAAACGGCTGGCGCGCCAAAACTATGGCTTCAAACTTGATGAAAACAGTCTCTCCCATAATAACTCACGGGCTGCTTGTGTTTTTTAGGCCTTTGCAAGCTATCGTAAGTGTGTGCGCGGCAGGAGAGACAAATCCATGTTTTCGCGCCTTTTTTGCGATTTCAAGGTCGAAAAACACATAGGCCCCAAAATGAAAGAAACGGCTGCCGCGCCAAAACCATGGCTTCAAACTTGATGAAAACAGTCTCTCCCATATTAACTCACGGGCTGATTGTGTTTTTTAGGCCTTCGCAAGCTATCGGAAGTGTGTGCGCGGCAGGAGACACAAATCTATGTTTTCGCGCCTTTTTTGCCATTTCCAGGTCGAAAAACACATAGAACCCAAAAATAAAGAAACGGCTGTCCAGCCAAAACTGAGGCTTCAAACTTGATGAAAACAGTCTCTCCCACAATAACTCAAGGGCCGCTTGTGTTTTTTAGGCCTTCGCAAGCTATCGGAAGTGTGTGCGCGGCAGGAGAGACAAATCCATGTTTTCGTGCATTTTTTGCGATTTCAAGGTCGAAAAACACATAGGCCCCAAAATGAAAGAAACGGCTGCCGCGCCAAAACTATGGCTTCAATCTTGATGAAAACAGTCTCTCCCATAATAACTCACGGGCTGCTTGTGTTTTTTAGGCCTTTGCAAGCTATCGGAAGTGTGTGCGCGGCAGGAGAGACAAATCCATGTTTTCGCGCCTTTTTTGAGATTTCAAGGTCGAAAAACACATAGGCCCCAAAATGAAAGAAACGGCTGGCGCGCCAAAACTATGGCTTCAAACTTGATGAAAACAGTCTTTCCCATAATAACTCACGGGCTGCTTGTGTTTTTTAGGCCTTTGCAAGCTATCGGAAGTGTGTGCGCGGCAGGAGAGACAAATCCATGTTTTCGCGCCTTTTTTGCGATTTCAAGGTCGAAAAACACATAGGCCCCAAAATGAAAGAAACGGCTGGCGCGCCAAAACTATGACTTCAAACTTGATGAAAACAGTCTCTCCCATATTAACTCACGGGCTGATTGTGTTTTTTAGGCCTTCGCAAGCTATCGGAAGTGTGTGCGCAGCAGGAGAGACAAATCTATGTTTTCGCACCTGTTTTGCCATTTCCAGGTCGAAAAACACACAGACCCCAAAAATAAAGAAACGGCTGTCCAGCCAAAACTGAGGCTTCAAACTTGATGAAAACAGTCTCTCCCACAATAACTCAAGTGACGCTTGTGTTTTTTAGGCCTTCGCAAGCTATCGGAAGTGTGTGCGCGGCAGGAGAGCCAAATCCATGTTTTCGCGCATTTTTTGCGATTTCAAGGTCGAAAAACACATAGGCCCCAAAATGAAAGAAACGGCTGCCGCGCCAAAACTATGGCTTCAAACTTGATGAAAACAGTCTCTCCCATATTAACTCACGGGCTGATTGTGTTTTTTAGGCCTTCGCAAGCTATCGGAAGTGTGTGCGCAGCAGGAGAGACAAATCTATGTTTTCGCGCCTTTTTTGCCATTTCCAGGTCGAAAAACACACAGACCCCAAAAATAAAGAAACGGCTGTCCAGCCAAAACTGAGGCTTCAAACTTGATGAAAACAGTCTCTCCCAAAATAACTCAAGGGCCGCTTGTGTTTTTTAGGCCTTCGCAAGCTATCGGAAGTGTGTGCGCGGCAGGAGATACAAATCCATGTTTTCGCGCCTTTTTTGCGATTTCAAGGTCGAAAAACACATAGGCCCCAAAATGAAAGAAACGGCTGCCGCGCCAAAACTATGGCTTCAAACTTGATGAAAACAGTCTCTCCCATAATAACTCACGGGCTGCTTGTGTTTTTTAGGCCTTTGCAAGCTATCGGAAGTTGTGCGCGGCAGGAGAGACAAATCCATGTTTTCGCGCCTTTTTTGCGATTTCAAGGTCGAAAAACACATAGGCCCCAAAATGAAAGAAACGGCTGGCGCGCCAAAACTATGGCTTCAAACTTGATGAAAACAGTCTTTCCCATAATAACTCACGGGCTGCTTGTGTTTTTTAGGCCTTTGCAAGCTATCGGAAGTGTGTGCGCGGCAGGAGAGACAAATCCATGTTTTCGCGCCTTTTTTGCGATTTCAAGGTCGAAAAACACATAGGCCCCAAAATGAAAGAAACGGCTGGCGCGCCAAAACTATGGCTTCAAACTTGATGAAAACAGTCTCTCCCATATCAACTCACGGGCTGATTGTGTTTTTTAGGCCTTCGCAAGCTATCGGAAGTGTGTGCGCAGCAGGAGAGACAAATCTATGTTTTCGCGCCTGTTTTGCCATTTCCAGGTCGAAAAACACACAGACCCCAAAAATAAAGAAACGGCTGTCCAGCCAAAACTGAGGCTTCAAACTTGATGAAAACAGTCTCTCCCACAATAACTCAAGGGACGCTTGTGTTTTTTAGGCCTTCGCAAGCTATCGGAAGTGTGTGCGCGGCAGGAGAGACAAATCCATGTTTTCGCGCATTTTTTGCGATTTCAAGGTCGAAAAACACATAGGCCCCAAAATGAAAGAAACGGCTGCCGCGCCAAAACTATGGCTTCAAACTTGATGAAAACAGTCTCTCCCATATTAACTCACGGGCTGATTGTGTTTTTTAGGCCTTCGCAAGCTATCGGAAGTGTGTGCGCAGCAGGAGAGACAAATCTATGTTTTCGCGCCTTTTTTGCCATTTCCAGGTCGAAAAACACACAGACCCCAAAAATAAAGAAACGGCTGTCCAGCCAAAACTGAGGCTTCAAACTTGATGAAAACAGTCTCTCCCAAAATAACTCAAGGGCCGCTTGTCTTTTTTAGGCCTTCGCAAGCTATCGGAAGTGTGTGCGCGGCAGTAGAGACAAATCCATGTTTTCGCGCATTTTTTGCGATTTCAAGGTCGAAAAACACATAGGCCCCAAAATGAAAGAAACGGCTGGCGCGCCAAAACTATGGCTTGAAACTTGATGAAAACAGTCTCTCCCATAATAACTCACGGGCTGCTTGTGTTTTTTAGGCCTTTGCAAGCTATCGGAAGTGTGTGCGCGGCAGGAGAGACAAATCCATGTTTTCGCGCCTTTTTTGCGATTTCAAGGTCGAAAAACACATAGGCCCCAAAATGAAAGAAACGGCTGGCGCGCCAAAACTATGACTTCAAACTTGATGAAAACAGTCTCTCCCATATTAACTCACGGGCTGATTGTGTTTTTTAGGCCTTCGCAAGCTATCGGAAGTGTGTGCGCAGCAGGAGAGACAAATCTATGTTTTCGCGCCTTTTTTGCCATTTCCAGGTCGAAAAACACACAGACCCCAAAAATAAAGAAACGGCTGTCCAGCCAAAACTGAGGCTTCAAACTTGATGAAAACAGTCTCTCCCAAAATAACTCAAGGGCCGCTTGTGTTTTTTAGGCCTTCGCAAGCTATCGGAAGTGTGTGCGCGGCAGGAGATACAAATCCATGTTTTCGCGCCTTTTTTGCGATTTCAAGGTCGAAAAACACATAGGCCCCAAAATGAAAGAAACGGCTGCCGCGCCAAAACTATGGCTTCAAACTTGATGAAAACAGTCTCTCCCATATTAACTCACGGGCTGATTGTGTTTTTTAGGCCTTCGCAAGCTATCAGAAGTGTGTGCGCAGCAGGAGAGACAAATCTATGTTTTCGCGCCTTTTTTGCCATTTCCAGGTCGAAAAACACACAGACCCCAAAAATAAAGAAACGGCTGTCCAGCCAAAACTGCGGCTTCAAACTTGATGAAAACAGTCTCTCCCAAAATAACTCAAGGGCCGCTTGTGTTTTTTAGGCCTTCGCAAGCTATCGGAAGTGTGTGCGCGGCAGGAGAGACAAATCCATGTTTTCGCGCCTTTTTTGCGATTTCAAGGTCGAAAAACACATAGGCCCCAAAATGAAAGAAACGGCTGGCGCGCCAAAACTATGGCTTCAAACTTGATGAAAACAGTCTCTCCCATATTAACTCACGGGCTGATTGTGTTTTTTAGGCCTTCGCAAGCTATCGGAAGTGTGTGCGCAGCAGGAGAGACAAATCTATGTTTTCGCGCCTGTTTTGCCATTTCCAGGTCGAAAAACACACAGACCCCAAAAATAAAGAAACGGCTGTCCAGCCAAAACTGAGGCTTCAAACTTGATGAAAACAGTCTCTCCCACAATAACTCAAGGGCCGCTTGTGTTTTTTAGGCCTTCGCAAGCTATCGGAAGTGTGTGCGCGGCAGGAGAGACAAATCCATGTTTTCAAGCCTTTTTTGCGATTTCAAGGTCGAAAAACACATAGGCCCCAAAATGAAAGAAACGGCTGGCGCGCCAAAACTATGGCTTCAAACTTGATGAAAACAGTCTCTCCCATAATAACTCACGGGCTGCTTGTGTTTTTTAGGCCTTTGCATGCTATCGGAAGTGTGTGCGCGGCAGGAGAGACAAATCCATGTTTTCGCGCCTTTTTTGCGATTTCCAGGTCGAAAAACACACAGACCCCAAAAATAAAGAAACGGCTGTCCAGCCAAAACTGAGGCTTCAAACTTGATGAAAACAGTCTCTCCCACAATAACTCAAGGGCCGCTTGTGTTTTTTAGGCCTTCGCAAGCTATCGGAAGTGTGTGCGCGGCAGGAGAGACAAATCCATTTTTTCGCGCATTTTTTGCGATTTCAAGGTCGAAAAACACATAGGCCCCAAAATGAAAGAAACGGCTGCCGCGCCAAAACTATGGCTTCAAACTTGATGAAAACAGTCTCTCCCATAATAACTCACAGGCTGCTTGTGTTTTTTAGGCCTTTGCAAGCTATCGGAAGTGTGTGCGCGGCAGGAGAGACAAATTCATGTTTTCGCGCCTTTTTTGCGATTTCAAGGTCGAAAAACACATAGGCCCCAAAATGAAAGAAACGGCTGGCGCGCCAAAACTATGGCTTCAAACTTGATGAAAACAGTCTCTCCCATATTAACTCACGGGCTGCTTGTGTTTTTTAGGCCTTTGCAAGCTATCGGAAGTGTGTGCGCGGCAGGAGAGACAAATCCATGTTTTCGCGCCTTTTTTGCGATTTCAAGGTCGAAAAACACACAGACCCCAAAAATAAAGAAACGGCTGTCCAGCCAAAACTGAGGCTTCAAACTTGATGAAAACAGTCTCTCCCACAATAACTCAATGGCCGCTTGTGTTTTTTAGGCCTTCGCAAGCTATCGGAAGTGTGTGCGCGGCAGGAGAGCCAAATCCATGTTTTCGCGCATTTTTTGCGATTTCAAGGTCGAAAAACACATAGGCCCAAAAATGAAAGAAACGGCTGCCGCGCCAAAACTATGGCTTCAAACTTGATGAAAACAGTCTCTCCCATATTAACTCACGGGCTGATTGTGTTTTTTAGGCCTTCGCAAGTTATCGGAAGTGTGTGCGCAGCAGGAGAGACAAATCTATGTTTTCGCGCCTGTTTTGCCATTTCCAGGTCGAAAAACACACAGACCCCAAAAATAAAGAAACGGCTGTCCAGCCAAAACTGAGGCTTCAAACTTGATGAAAACACTCTCTCCCACAATAACTCAAGGGCCGCTTGTGTTTTTTAGGCCTTTGCAAGCTATCGGAAGTGTGTGCGCGGCAGGAGAGACAAATCCATGTTTTCGCGCCTTTTTTGCGATTTCAAGGTCGAAAAACACATAGGCCCCAAAATGAAAGAAACGGCTGGCGCGCCAAAACTATGGCTTCAAACTTGATGAAAACAGTCTCTCCCATAATAACTCACGGGCTGCTTGTGTTTTTTAGGCCTTTGCAAGCTATCGGAAGTGTGTGCGCGGCAGGAGAGACAAATCCATGTTTTCGCGCCTTTTTTGCGATTTCAAGGTCGAAAAACACATAGGCCCCAAAATGAAAGAAACGGCTGGCGCGCCAAAACTATGGCTTCAAACTTGATGAAAACAGTCTCTCCCATAATAACTCACGGACTGCTTGTGTTTTTTAGGCCTTTGCAAGCTATCGGAAGTGTGTGCGCGGCAGGAGAGACAAATCCATGTTTTCGCGCCTTTTTTGCGATTTCCAGGTCGAAAAACACACAGACCCCAAAAATAAAGAAACGGCTGTCCAGCCAAAACTGAGGCTTCAAACTTGATGAAAACAGTCTCTCCCACAATAACTCAAAGGCCGCTTGTGTTTTTTAGGCCTTCGCAAGCTATCGGAAGTGTGTGCGCGGCAGGAGAGACAAATCCATGTTTTCGCGCCTTTTTTGCGATTTCAAGGTCGAAAAACACATAGGCCCCAAAATGAAAGAAACGGCTGGCGCGCCAAAACTATGGCTTCAAACTTGATGAAAACAGTCTCTCCCATAATAACTCACGGGCCGCTTGTGTTTTTTAGGCCTTTGCAAGCTATCGGAAGTGTGTGCGCGGCAGGAGAGACAAATCCATGTTTTCGCGCCTTTTTTGCGATTTCAAGGTCGAAAAACACATAGGCCCCAAAATGAAAGAAACGGCTGGCGCGCCAAAACTATGGCTTCAAACTTGATGAAAACAGTCTCTCCCATATTAACTCACGGGCTGCTTGTGTTTTTTAGGCCTTTGCAAGCTATCGGAAGTGTGTGCGCGGCAGGAGAGACAAATCCATGTTTTCGCGCCTTTTTTGCGATTTCAAGGTCGAAAAACACACAGACCCCAAAAATAAAGAAACGGCTGTCCAGCCAAAACTGAGGCTTCAAACTTGATGAAAACAGTCTCTCCCACAATAACTCAATGGCCGCTTGTGTTTTTTAGGTCTTCGCAAGCTATCGGAAGTGTGTGCGCGGCAGGAGAGCCAAATCCATGTTTTCGCGCATTTTTTGCGATTTCAAGGTCGAAAAACACATAGGCCCAAAAATGAAAGAAACGGCTGCCGCGCCAAAACTATGGCTTCAAACTTGATGAAAACAGTCTCTCCCATATTAACTCACGGGCTGATTGTGTTTTTTAGGCCTTCGCAAGTTATCGGAAGTGTGTGCGCAGCAGGAGAGACAAATCTATGTTTTCGCGCCTGTTTTGCCATTTCCAGGTCGAAAAACACACAGACCCCAAAAATAAAGAAACGGCTGTCCAGCCAAAACTGAGGCTTCAAACTTGATGAAAACACTCTCTCCCACAATAACTCAAGGGCCGCTTGTGTTTTTTAGGCCTTTGCAAGCTATCGGAAGTGTGTGCGCGGCAGGAGAGACAAATCCATGTTTTCGCGCCTTTTTTGCGATTTCAAGGTCGAAAAACACATAGGCCCCAAAATGAAAGAAACGGCTGGCGCGCCAAAAGTATGGCTTCAAACTTGATGAAAACAGTCTCTCCCATAATAACTCACGGGCTGCTTGTGTTTTTTAGGCCTTTGCAAGCTATCGGAAGTGTGTGCGCGGCAGGAGAGACAAATCCATGTTTTCGCGCCTTTTTTGCGATTTCAAGGTCGAAAAACACATAGGCCCCAAAATGAAAGAAACGGCTGGCGCGCCAAAACTATGGCTTCAAACTTGATGAAAACAGTCTCTCCCATAATAACTCACGGGCCGCTTGTGTTTTTTAGGCCTTTGCAAGCTATCGGAAGTGTGTGCGCGGCAGGAGAGACAAATCCATGTTTTCGCGCATTTTTTGCGATTTCAAGGTCGAAAAACACATAGGCCCCAAAATGAAAGAAACGGCTGCCGCGCCAAAACTATGGCTTCAAACTTGATGAAAACAGTCTCTCCCATATTAACTCACGGGCTGATTGTGTTTTTTAGGCCTTCGCAAGCTATCGGAAGTGTGTGCGCGGCAGGAGAGACAAATCTATGTTTTCGCGCCTGTTTTGCCATTTCCAGGTCGAAAAACACACAGACCCCAAAAATAAAGAAACGGCTGTCCAGCCAAAACTGAGGCTTCAAACTTGATGAAAACACTCTCTCCCACAATAACTCAAGGGCCGCTTGTGTTTTTTAGGCCTTTGCAAGCTATCGGAAGTGTGTGCGCGGCAGGAGAGACAAATCCATGTTTTCGCGCCTTTTTTGCGATTTCAAGGTCGAAAAACACATAGGCCCCAAAATGAAAGAAACGGCTGGCGCGCCAAAACTATGGCTTCAAACTTGATGAAAACAGTCTCTCCCATAATAACTCACGGGCTGCTTGTGTTTTTTAGGCCTTTGCAAGCTATCGGAAGTGTGTGCGCGGCAGGAGAGACAAATCCATGTTTTCGCTCCTTTTTTGCGATTTCCAGGTCGAAAAACACACAGACCCCAAAAATAAAGAAACGGCTGTCCAGCCAAAACTGAGGCTTCAAACTTGATGAAAACAGTCTCTCCCACAATAACTCAAGGGCCGCTTGTGTTTTTTAGGCCTTCGCAAGCTATCGGAAGTGTGTGCGCGGCAGGAGAGACAAATCCATTTTTTCGCGCATTTTTTGCGATTTCAAGGTCGAAAAACACATAGGCCCCAAAATGAAAGAAACGGCTGGCGCGCCAAAACTATGGCTTCAAACTTGATGAAAACAGTCTCTCCCATATTAACTCACGGGCTGCTTGTGTTTTTTAGGCCTTTGCAAGCTATCGGAAGTGTGTGCGCGGCAGGAGAGACAAATCCATGTTTTCGCGCCTTTTTTGCGATTTCAAGGTCGAAAAACACACAGACCCCAAAAATAAAGAAACGGCTGTCCAGCCAAAACTGAGGCTTCAAACTTGATGAAAACAGTCTCTCCCACAATAACTCAATGGCCGCTTGTGTTTTTTAGGCCTTCGCAAGCTATCGGAAGTGTGTGCGCGGCAGGAGAGCCAAATCCATGTTTTCGCGCATTTTTTGCGATTTCAAGGTCGAAAAACACATAGGCCCAAAAATGAAAGAAACGGCTGCCGCGCCAAAACTATGGCTTCAAACTTGATGAAAACAGTCTCTCCCATATTAACTCACGGGCTGATTCTGTTTTTTAGGCCTTCGCAAGTTATCGGAAGTGTGTGCGCAGCAGGAGAGACAAATCTATGTTTTCGCGCCTGTTTTGCCATTTCCAGGTCGAAAAACACACAGACCCCAAAAATAAAGAAACGGCTGTCCAGCCAAAACTGAGGCTTCAAACTTGATGAAAACACTCTCTCCCACAATAACTCAAGGGCCGCTTGTGTTTTTTAGGCCTTTGCAAGCTATCGGAAGTGTGTGCGCGGCAGGAGAGACAAATCCATGTTTTCGCGCCTTTTTTGCGATTTCAAGGTCGAAAAACACATAGGCCCCAAAATGAAAGAAACGGCTGGCGCGCCAAAACTATGGCTTCAAACTTGATGAAAACAGTCTCTCCCATAATAACTCACGGGCTGCTTGTGTTTTTTAGGCCTTTGCAAGCTATCGGAAGTGTGTGCGCGGCAGGAGAGACAAATCCATGTTTTCGCGCCTTTTTTGCGATTTCAAGGTCGAAAAACACATAGGCCCCAAAATGAAAGAAACGGCTGGCGCGCCAAAACTATGGCTTCAAACTTGATGAAAACAGTCTCTCCCATAATAACTCAAGGGCCGCTTGTGTTTTTTAGGCCTTCGCAAGCTATCGGAAGTGTGTGCGCGGCAGGAGAGACAAATCCATGTTTTCGCGCATTTTTTGCGATTTCAAGGTCGAAAAACACATAGGCCCCAAAATGAAAGAAACGGCTGCCGCGCCAAAACTATGGCTTCAAACTTGATGAAAACAGTCTCTCCCATAATAACTCACAGGCTGCTTGTGTTTTTTAGGCCTTTGCAAGCTATCGGAAGTGTGTGCGCGGCAGGAGAGACAAATCCATGTTTTCGCGCCTTTTTTGCGATTTCAAGGTCGAAAAACACATAGGCCCCAAAATGAAAGAAACGGCTGGCGCGCCAAAACTATGGCTTCAAACTTGATGAAAACAGTCTCTCCCATAATAACTCACGGGCTGCTTGTGTTTTTTAGGCCTTTGCATGCTATCGGAAGTGTGTGCGCGGCAGGAGAGACAAATCCATGTTTTCGCGCCTTTTTTGCGATTTCCAGGTCGAAAAACACACAGACCCCAAAAATAAAGAAACGGCTGTCCAGCCAAAACTGAGGCTTCAAACTTGATGAAAACAGTCTCTCCCACAATAACTCAAGGGCCGCTTGTGTTTTTTAGGCCTTCGCAAGCTATCGGAAGTGTGTGCGCGGCAGGAGAGACAAATCCATTTTTTCGCGCATTTTTTGCGATTTCAAGGTCGAAAAACACATAGGCCCCAAAATGAAAGAAACGGCTGCCGCGCCAAAACTATGGCTTCAAACTTGATGAAAACAGTCTCTCCCATAATAACTCACAGGCTGCTTGTGTTTTTTAGGCCTTTGCAAGCTATCGGAAGTGTGTGCGCGGCAGGAGAGACAAATCCATGTTTTCGCGCCTTTTTTGCGATTTCAAGGTCGAAAAACACATAGGCCCCAAAATGAAAGAAACGGCTGGCGCGCCAAAACTATGGCTTCAAACTTGATGAAAACAGTCTCTCCCATATTAACTCACGGGCTGCTTGTGTTTTTTAGGCCTTTGCAAGCTATCGGAAGTGTGTGCGCGGCAGGAGAGACAAATCCATGTTTTCGCGCCTTTTTTGCGATTTCAAGGTCGAAAAACACACAGACCCCAAAAATAAAGAAACGGCTGTCCAGCCAAAACTGAGGCTTCAAACTTGATGAAAACAGTCTCTCCCACAATAACTCAATGGCCGCTTGTGTTTTTTAGGCCTTCGCAAGCTATCGGAAGTGTGTGCGCGGCAGGAGAGCCAAATCCATGTTTTCGCGCATTTTTTGCGATTTCAAGGTCGAAAAACACATAGGCCCAAAAATGAAAGAAACGGCTGCCGCGCCAAAACTATGGCTTCAAACTTGATGAAAACAGTCTCTCCCATATTAACTCACGGGCTGATTGTGTTTTTTAGGCCTTCGCAAGTTATCGGAAGTGTGTGCGCAGCAGGAGAGACAAATCTATGTTTTCGCGCCTGTTTTGCCATTTCCAGGTCGAAAAACACACAGACCCCAAAAATAAAGAAACGGCTGTCCAGCCAAAACTGAGGCTTCAAACTTGATGAAAACACTCTCTCCCACAATAACTCAAGGGCCGCTTGTGTTTTTTAGGCCTTTGCAAGCTATCGGAAGTGTGTGCGCGGCAGGAGAGACAAATCCATGTTTTCGCGCCTTTTTTGCGATTTCAAGGTCGAAAAACACATAGGCCCCAAAATGAAAGAAACGGCTGGCGCGCCAAAACTATGGCTTCAAACTTGATGAAAACAGTCTCTCCCATAATAACTCACGGGCTGCTTGTGTTTTTTAGGCCTTTGCAAGCTATCGGAAGTGTGTGCGCGGCAGGAGAGACAAATCCATGTTTTCGCGCCTTTTTTGCGATTTCAAGGTCGAAAAACACATAGGCCCCAAAATGAAAGAAACGGCTGGCGCGCCAAAACTATGGCTTCAAACTTGATGAAAACAGTCTCTCCCATAATAACTCACGGACTGCTTGTGTTTTTTAGGCCTTTGCAAGCTATCGGAAGTGTGTGCGCGGCAGGAGAGACAAATCCATGTTTTCGCGCCTTTTTTGCGATTTCCAGGTCGAAAAACACACAGACCCCAAAAATAAAGAAACGGCTGTCCAGCCAAAACTGAGGCTTCAAACTTGATGAAAACAGTCTCTCCCACAATAACTCAAAGGCCGCTTATGTTTTTTAGGCCTTCGCAAGCTATCGGAAGTGTGTGCGCGGCAGGAGAGACAAATCCATGTTTTCGCGCATTTTTTGCGATTTCAAGGTCGAAAAACACATAGGCCCCAAAATGAAAGAAACGGCTGCCGCGCCAAAACTATGGCTTCAAACTTGATGAAAACAGTCTCTCCCATATTAACTCACGGGCTGATTGTGTTTTTTAGGCCTTCGCAAGCTATCAGAAGTGTGTGCGCAGCAGGAGAGACAAATCTATGTTTTCGCGCCTTTTTTGCCATTTCCAGGTCGAAAAACACACAGACCCCAAAAATAAAGAAACGGCTGTCCAGCCAAAACTGAGGCTTCAAACTTGATGAAAACAGTCTCTCCCAAAATAACTCAAGGGCCGCTTGTGTTTTTTAGGCCTTCGCAAGCTATCGGAAGTGTGTGCGCGGCAGTAGAGACAAATCCATGTTTTCGCGCCTTTTTTGCGATTTCAAGGTCGAAAAACACATAGGCCCCAAAATGAAAGAAACGGCTGCCGCGCCAAAACTATGGCTTCAAACTTGATGAAAACAGTCTCTCCCATAATAACTCACGGGCTGCTTGTGTTTTTTAGGCCTTTGCAAGCTATCGGAAGTGTGTGCGCGGCAGGAGAGACAAATCCATGTTTTCGCGCCTTTTTTGCGATTTCAAGGTCGAAAAACACATAGGCCCCAAAATGAAAGAAACGGCTGGCGCGCCAAAACTATGGCTTCAAACTTGATGAAAACAGTCTCTCCCATATTAACTCACGGGCTGATTGTGTTTTTTAGGCCTTCGCAAGCTATCGGAAGTGTGTGCGCAGCAGGAGAGACAAATCTATGTTTTCGCGCCTGTTTTGCCATTTCCAGGTCGAAAAACACACAGACCCCAAAAATAAAGAAACGGCTGTCCAGCCAAAACTGAGGCTTCAAACTTGATGAAAACAGTCTCTCCCACAATAACTCAAGGGCCGCTTGTGTTTTTTAGGTCTTCGCAAGCTATCGGAAGTGTGTGCGCGGCAGGAGAGACAAATCCATGTTTTCGCGCCTTTTTTGCGATTTCAAGGTCGAAAAACACATAGGCCCCAAAATGAAAGAAACGGCTGCCGCACCAAAACTATGGCTTCAAACTTGATGAAAACAGTCTCTCCCATATTAACTCACGGGCTGATTGTGTTTTTTAGGCCTTCGCAAGCAATCGGAAGTGTGTGCGCGGCAGGAGAGACAAATCCATGTTTTCGCGCCTTTTTTGCGATTTCAAGGTCGAAAAACACATAGGCCCCAAAATGAAAGAAACGGCTGGCGCGCCAAAACTATGGCTTCAAACTTGATGAAAACAGTCTCTCCCATAATAACTCACGGACTGCTTGTGTTTTTTAGGCCTTTGCAAGCTATCGGAAGTGTGTGCGCGGCAGGAGAGACAAATCCATGTTTTCGCGCCTTTTTTGCGATTTCCAGGTCGAAAAACACACAGACCCCAAAAATAAAGAAACGGCTGTCCAGCCAAAACTGAGGCTTCAAACTTGATCAAAACAGTCTCTCCCACAATAACTCAAGGGCCGCTTGTGTTTTTTAGGCCTTCGCAAGCTATTGGAAGTGTGTGCGCGGCAGGAGAGACAAATCCATGTTTTCGCGCATTTTTTGCGATTTCAAGGTCGAAAAACACATAGGCCCCAAAATGAAAGAAACGGCTGCCGCGCCAAAACTATGGCTTCAAACTTGATGAAAACAGTCTCTCCCATAATAACTCACAGGCTGCTTGTGTTTTTTAGGCCTTTGCAAGCTATCGGAAGTGTGTGCGCAGCAGGAGAGACAAATCTATGTTTTCGCGCCTGTTTTGCCATTTCCAGGTCGAAAAACACACAGACCCCAAAAATAAAGAAACGGCTGTCCAGCCAAAACTGAGGCTTCAAACTTGATGAAAACAGTCTCTCCCACAATAACTCAAGGGCCGCTTGTGTTTTTTAGGCCTTTGCAAGCTATCGGAAGTGTGTGCGCGGCAGGAGAGACAAATCCATGTTTTCGCGCCTTTTTTGCGATTTCAAGGTCGAAAAACACATAGGCCCCAAAATGAAAGAAACGGCTGGCGCGACAAAACTATGGCTTCAAACTTGATGAAAACAGTCTCTCCCATAATAACTCACGGGCTGCTTGTGTTTTTTAGGCCTTTGCAAGCTATCGGAAGTGTGTGCGCGGCAGGAGAGACAAATCCATGTTTTCGCGCCTTTTTTGCGATTTCAAGGTCGAAAAACACATAGGCCCCAAAATGAAAGAAACGGCTGGCGCGCCAAAACTATGGCTTCAAACTTGATGAAAACAGTCTCTCCCATAATAACTCACGGACTGCTTGTGTTTTTTAGGCCTTTGCAAGCTATCGGAAGTGTGTGCGCGGCAGGAGAGACAAATCCATGTTTTCGCGCCTTTTTTGCGATTTCCAGGTCGAAAAACACACAGACCCCAAAAATAAAGAAACGGCTGTCCAGCCAAAACTGAGGCTTCAAACTTGATGAAAACAGTCTCTCCCACAATAACTCAAGGGCCGCTTGTGTTTTTTAGGCCTTCGCAAGCTATCGGAAGTGTGTGCGCGGCAGGAGAAACAAATCCATGTTTTCGCACATTTTTTGCGATTTCAAGGTCGAAAAACACATAGGCCCCAAAATGAAAGAAACGGCTGCCGCGCCAAAACTATGGCTTCAAACTTGATGAAAACAGTCTCTCCCATAATAACTCACAGGCTGCTTGTGTTTTTTAGGCCTTTGCAAGCTATCGGAAGTGTGTGCGCAGCAGGAGAGACAAATCTATGTTTTCGCGCCTGTTTTGCCATTTCCAGGTCGAAAAACACACAGACCCCAAAAATAAAGAAACGGCTGTCCAGCCAAAACTGAGGCTTCAAACTTGATGAAAACAGTCTCTCCCAAAATAACTCAAGGGCCGCTTGTGTTTTTTAGGCCTTCGCAAGCTATCGGAAGTGTGTGCGCGGCAGTAGAGACAAATCCATGTTTTCGCGCATTTTTTGCGATTTCAAGGTCGAAAAAAACACATAGGCCCCAAAATGAAAGAAACGGCTGCCGCGCCAAAACTATGGCTTCAAACTTGATGAAAACAGTCTCTCCCATAATAACTCACGGGCTGCTTGTGTTTTTTAGGCCTTTGCAAGCTATCGGAAGTGTGTGCGCGGCAGGAGAGACAAATCCATGTTTTCGCGCCTTTTTTGCGATTTCAAGGTCGAAAAACACATAGGCCCCAAAATGAAAGAAACGGCTGGCGCGCCAAAACTATGGCTTCAAACTTGATGAAAACAGTCTCTCAGACAATAACTCAAGGGCCGCTTGTGTTTTTTAGGCCTTCGCAAGCTATCGGAAGTGTGTGCGCGGCAGGAGAGACAAATCCATGTTTTCGCGCCTTTTTTGCCATTTCCAGGTCGAAAAACACATAGGCCCCAAAATGAAAGAAACGGCTGCTGCGCCAAAACTATGACTTCAAACTTGATGAAAACAGTCTCTCCCACAATAACTCAAGGGCTGCTTGTGTTTTTTAGGCCTTCGCAAGATATCGGAAGTGTGTGCGCGGCAGGAGAGACAAATCAATGTTTTCGCGACTTTTTTGCGATTTCAAGGTCGAAAAACACATTGGCCCCAAAATGAAAGAAACGGCTGGCGCGCCAAAACTATGGCTTCAAACTTGATGAAAACAGTCTCTCCCATAATAACTCACGGGCTGCTTGTGTTTTTTAGACCTTTGCACGCTTTCGGAAGTGTGTGCGCGGCAGGAGAGACAAATCCATGTTTTCGCACCTTTTTTGCGATTTCAAGGTCGAAAAACACATAGGCCCCAAAATGAAAGAAACGGCTGCCGCGCCAAAACTATGGCTTCAAACTTGATGAAAACAGTCTCTCCCATAATAACTCACGGGCTGCTTGTGTTTTTTAGGCCTTTGCAAGCTATCGGAAGTGTGTGCGCGGCAGGAGAGACAAATCCATGTTTTCGCACCTTTTTTGCGATTTCAAGGTCGAAAAACACATAGGCCCCAAAATGAAAGAAACGGCTGCCGCGCCAAAACTATGGCTTCAAACTTGATGAAAACAGTCTCTCCCATATTAACTCACGGGCTGATTGTGTTTTTTAGGCCTTCGCAAGCTATCGGAAGTGTGTGCGCAGCAGGAGAGACAAATCTATGTTTTCGCGCCTGTTTTGCCATTTCCGGTTAGGGTTAGGGTTGTGGTCAGGGTCGCGGTTGGGGTTAGGGAAAGGGATAGGGTCGGGGTCGGGTTGATGGTTATGGTTAGGGTTGTGGTCAGGGTCGGGGTTGGGGTTAGGGAAAGGGATAGGGTCGGGGTCGGGTTGATGGTTATGGTTAGGGTTGTGGTCAGGGTCGGGGTCGGGGTTGGGGTTAGGGAAAGGGATAGGGTCGGGGTCGGGTTGATGGTTATGGTTAGGGTTGTGGTCAGGGTCGGGGTCGGGGTTGGGGTTAGGGAAAGGGATAGGGTCGGGGTCGGGTTGATGGTTATGGTTAGGGTTGTGGTCAGGGTCGGGGTCGGGGTTGGGGTTAGGGAAAGGGATAGGGTCGGGGTCGGGTTGATGGTTATGGTTAGGGTTGTGGTCAGGGTCGGGGTCGGGGTTGGGGTTAGGGAAAGGGATAGGGTCGGGGTCGGGTTGATGGTTATGGTTAGGGTTGTGGTCAGGGTCGGGGTCGGGGTTGGGGTTAGGGAAAGGGATAGGGTCGGGGTCGGGTTGATGGTTATGGTTAGGGTTGTGGTCAGGGTCGGGGTCGGGGTTGGGGTTAGGGAAAGGGATAGGGTCGGGGTCGGGTTGATGGTTATGGTTAGGGTTGTGGTCAGGGTCGGGGTCGGGGTTGGGGTTAGGGAAAGGGATAGGGTCGGGGTCGGGTTGATGGTTATGGTTAGGGTTGTGGTCAGGGTCGGGGTCGGGGTTGGGGTTAGGGAAAGGGATAGGGTCGGGGTCGGGTTGATGGTTATGGTTAGGGTTGTGGTCAGGGTCGGGGTCGGGGTTGGGGTTAGGGAAAGGGATAGGGTCGGGGTCGGGTTGATGGTTATGGTTAGGGTTGTGGTCAGGGTCGGGGTCGGGGTTGGGGTTAGGGAAAGGGATAGGGTCGGGGTCGGGTTGATGGTTATGGTTAGGGTTGTGGTCAGGGTCGGGGTCGGGGTTGGGGTTAGGGAAAGGGATAGGGTCGGGGTCGGGTTGATGGTTATGGTTAGGGTTGTGGCCAGGGTCGGGGTCGGGGTTGGGGTTAGGGAAAGGGATAGGGTCGGGGTCGGGTTGATGGTTATGGTTAGGGTTGTGGTCAGGGTCGGGGTCGGGGTTGGGGTTAGGGAAAGGGATAGGGTCGGGGTCGGGTTGATGGTTATGGTTAGGGTTGTGGTCAGGGTCGGGGTCGGGGATGGGGTTAGGGAAAGGGATAGGGTCGGGGTCGGGTTGATGGTTATGGTTAGGGTTGTGGTCAGGGTCGGGGTCGGGGCTGGGGTTAGGGAAAGGGATAGGGTCGGGGTCGGGTTGATGGTTATGGTTAGGGTTGTGGTCAGGGTCGGGGTTGGGGTTAGGGAAAGGGATAGGGTCGGGGTCGGGTTTATGGTTATGGCTAGGGTTGTGGTCAGGGTCGGGGTTGGGGTTAGGGAAAGGGATAGGGTCGGGGTCGGGTTGATGGTTATGGTTAGGGTTGTGGTCAGGGTCGGGGTCGGGGTTGGGGTTAGGGAAAGGGATAGGGTCGGGGTCGGGTTGATGGTTATGGTTAGGGTTGTGGTCAGGGTCGGGGTCGGGGTTGGGGTTAGGGAAAGGGATAGGGTCGGGGTCGGGTTGATGGTTATGGTTAGGGTTGTGGTCAGGGTCGGGGTCGGGGTTGGGGTTAGGGAAAGGGATAGGGTCGGGGTCGGGTTGATGGTTATGGTTAGGGTTGTGGTCAGGGTCGGGGTCGGGGTTGGGGTTAGGGAAAGGGATAGGGTCGGGGTCGGGTTGATGGTTATGGTTAGGGTTGTGGTCAGGGTCGGGGTCGGGGTTGGGGTTAGGGAAAGGGATAGGGTCGGGGTCGGGTTGATGGTTATGGTTAGGGTTGTGGTCAGGGTCGGGGTCGGGGTTGGGGTTAGGGAAAGGGATAGGGTCGGGGTCGGGTTGATGGTTATGGTTAGGGTTGTGGTCAGGGTCGGGGTCGGGGTTGGGGTTAGGGAAAGGGATAGGGTCGGGGTCGGGTTGATGGTTATGGTTAGGGTTGTGGTCAGGGTCGGGGTTGGGGTTAGGGAAAGGGATAGGGTCGGGGTCGGGTTGATGGTTATGGTTAGGGTTGTGGTCAGGGTCGGGGTCGGGGTTGGGGTTAGGGAAAGGGATAGGGTCGGGGTCGGGTTGATGGTTATGGTTAGGGTTGTGGTCAGGGTCGGGGTCGGGGTTGGGGTTAGGGAAAGGGATAGGGTCGGGGTCGGGTTGATGGTTATGGTTAGGGTTGTGGTCAGGGTCGGGGTCGGGGTTGGGGTTAGGGAAAGGGATAGGGTCGGGGTCGGGTTGATGGTTATGGTTAGGGTTGTGGTCAGGGTCGGGGTCGGGGTTGGGGTTAGGGAAAGGGATAGGGTCGGGGTCGGGTTGATGGTTATGGTTAGGGTTGTGGTCAGGGTCGGGGTCGGGGTTGTGGTTAGGGAAAGGGATAGGGTCGGGGTCGGGTTGATGGTTATGGTTAGGGTTGTGGTCAGGGTCGGGGTCGGGGTTGGGGTTAGGGAAAGGGATAGGGTCGGGGTCGGGTTGATGGTTATGGTTAGGGTTGTGGTCAGGGTCGGGGTCGGGGTTGGGGTTAGGGAAAGGGATAGGGTCGGGGTCGGGTTGATGGTTATGGTTAGGGTTGTGGTCAGGGTCGGGGTCGGGGTTGGGGTTAGGGAAAGGGATAGGGTCGGGGTCGGGTTGATGGTTATGGTTAGGGTTGTGGTCAGGGTCGGGGTCGGGGTTGGGGTTAGGGAAAGGGATAGGGTCGGGGTCGGGTTGATGGTTATGGTTAGGGTTGTGGTCAGGGTCGGGGTCGGGGTTGGGGTTAGGGAAAGGGATAGGGTCGGGGTCGGGTTGATGGTTATGGTTAGGGTTGTGGTCAGGGTCGGGGTCGGGGTTGGGGTTAGGGAAAGGGATAGGGTCGGGGTCGGGTTGATGGTTATGGTTAGGGTTGTGGTCAGGGTCGGGGTCGGGGTTGGGGTTAGGGAAAGGGATAGGGTCGGGGTCGGGTTGATGGTTATGGTTAGGGTTGTGGTCAGGGTCGGGGTCGGGGTTGGGGTTAGGGAAAGGGATAGGGTCGGGGTCGGGTTGATGGTTATGGTTAGGGTTGTGGTCAGGGTCGGGGTCGGGGTTGGGGTTAGGGAAAGGGATAGGGTCGGGGTCGGGTTGATGGTTATGGTTAGGGTTGTGGTCAGGGTCGGGGTTGGGGTTAGGGAAAGGGATAGGGTCGGGTTCGGGTTTATGGTTATGGTTAGGGTTGTTGTCAGGGTCGGGGTTGGGGTTAGGGAAAGGGATAGGGTCGGGGTCGGGTTGATGGTTATGGTTAGGGTTGTGGTCAGGGTCGGGGTTGGGGTTAGGGAAAGGGATAGGGTCGGGGTCGGGTTGATGGTTATGGTTAGGGTTGTGGTCAGGGTCGGGTTCGGGGTTGGGGTTAGGGAAAGGGATAGGGTCGGGGTCGGGTTGATGGTTATGGTTAGGGTTGTGGTCAGGGTCGGGGTCGGGGTTGGGGTTAGGGAAAGGGATAGGGTCGGGGTCGGGTTGATGGTTATGGTTAGGGTTGTGGTCAGGGTCGGGGTCGGGGTTGGGGTTAGGGAAAGGGATAGGGTCGGGGTCGGGTTGATGGTTATGGTTAGGGTTGTGGTCAGGGTCGGGGTCGGGGTTGGGGTTAGGGAAAGGGATAGGGTCGGGGTCGGGTTGATGGTTATGGTTAGGGTTGTGGTCAGGGTCGGGGGTTGGGGTTAGGGAAAGGGATAGGGTCGGGGTCGGGTTGATGGTTATGGTTAGGGTTGTGGTCAGGGTCGGGGTCGGGGTTGGGGTTAGGGAAAGGGATAGGGTCGGGGTCGGGTTGATGGTTATGGTTAGGGTTGTGGTCAGGGTCGGGGTCGGGGTTGGGGTTAGGGAAAGGGATAGGGTCGGGGTCGGGTTGATGGTTATGGTTAGGGTTGTGGTCAGGGTCGGGGTCGGGGTTGGGGTTAGGGAAAGGGATAGGGTCGGGGTCGGGTTGATGGTTATGGTTAGGGTTGTGGTCAGGGGGGTCGGGGTTGGGGTTAGGGAAAGGGATAGGGTCGGGGTCGGGTTGATGGTTATGGTTAGGGTTGTGGTCAGGGTCGGGGTCGGGGTTGGGGTTAGGGAAAGGGATAGGGTCGGGGTCGGGTTGATGGTTATGGTTAGGGTTGTGGTCAGGGTCGGGGTCGGGGTTGGGGTTAGGGAAAGGGATAGGGTCGGGGTCGGGTTGATGGTTATGGTTAGGGTTGTGGTCAGGGTCGGGGTCGGGGTTGGGGTTAGGGAAAGGGATAGGGTCGGGGTCGGGTTGATGGTTATGGTTAGGGTTGTGGTCAGGGTCGGGGTCGGGGTTGGGGTTAGGGAAAGGGATAGGGTCGGGGTCGGGTTGATGGTTATGGTTAGGGTTGTGGTCAGGGTCGGGGTCGGGGTTGGGGTTAGGGAAAGGGATAGGGTCGGGGTCGGGTTGATGGTTATGGTTAGGGTTGTGGTCAGGGTCGGGGTCGGGGTTGGGGTTAGGGAAAGGGATAGGGTCGGGGTCGGGTTGATGGTTATGGTTAGGGTTGTGGTCAGGGTCGGGGTCGGGGTTGGGGTTAGGGAAAGGGATAGGGTCGGGGTCGGGTTGATGGTTATGGTTAGGGTTGTGGTCAGGGTCGGGGTCGGGGTTGGGGTTAGGGAAAGGGATAGGGTCGGGGTCGGGTTGATGGTTATGGTTAGGGTTGTGGTCAGGGTCGGGGTCGGGGTTGGGGTTAGGGAAAGGGATAGGGTCGGGGTCGGGTTGATGGTTATGGTTAGGGTTGTGGTCAGGGTCGGGGTCGGGGTTGGGGTTAGGGAAAGGGATAGGGTCGGGGTCGGGTTGATGGTTATGGTTAGGGTTGTGGTCAGGGTCGGGGTCGGGGTTGGGGTTAGGGAAAGGGATAGGGTCGGGGTCGGGTTGATGGTTATGGTTAGGGTTGTGGTCAGGGTCGGGGTCGGGGTTGGGGTTAGGGAAAGGGATAGGGTCGGGGTCGGGTTGATGGTTATGGTTAGGGTTGTGGTCAGGGTCGGGGTCGGGGTTGGGGTTAGGGAAAGGGATAGGGTCGGGGTCGGGTTGATGGTTATGGTTAGGGTTGTGGTCAGGGTCGGGGTCGGGGTTGGGGTTAGGGAAAGGGATAGGGTCGGGGTCGGGTTGATGGTTATGGTTAGGGTTGTGGTCAGGGTCGGGGTCGGGGTTGGGGTTAGGGAAAGGGATAGGGTCGGGGTCGGGTTGATGGTTATGGTTAGGGTTGTGGTCAGGGTCGGGGTCGGGGTTGGGGTTAGGGAAAGGGATAGGGTCGGGGTCGGGTTGATGGTTATGGTTAGGGTTGTGGTCAGGGTCGGGGTCGGGGTTGGGGTTAGGGAAAGGGATAGGGTCGGGGTCGGGTTGATGGTTATGGTTAGGGTTGTGGTCAGGGTCGGGGTCGGGGTTGGGGTTAGGGAAAGGGATAGGGTCGGGGTCGGGTTGATGGTTATGGTTAGGGTTGTGGTCAGGGTCGGGGTCGGGGTTGGGGTTAGGGAAAGGGATAGGGTCGGGGTCGGGTTGATGGTTATGGTTAGGGTTGTGGTCAGGGTCGGGGTCGGGGTTGGGGTTAGGGAAAGGGATAGGGTCGGGGTCGGGTTGATGGTTATGGTTAGGGTTGTGGTCAGGGTCGGGGTCGGGGTTGGGGTTAGGGAAAGGGATAGGGTCGGGGTCGGGTTGATGGTTATGGTTAGGGTTGTGGTCAGGGTCGGGGTCGGGGTTGGGGTTAGGGAAAGGGATAGGGTCGGGGTCGGGTTGATGGTTATGGTTAGGGTTGTGGTCAGGGTCGGGGTCGGGGTTGGGGTTAGGGAAAGGGATAGGGTCGGGGTCGGGTTGATGGTTATGGTTAGGGTTGTGGTCAGGGTCGGGGTCGGGGTTGGGGTTAGGGAAAGGGATAGGGTCGGGGTCGGGTTGATGGTTATGGTTAGGGTTGTGGTCAGGGTCGGGGTCGGGGTTGGGGTTAGGGAAAGGGATAGGGTCGGGGTCGGGTTGATGGTTATGGTTAGGGTTGTGGTCAGGGTCGGGGTCGGGGTTGGGGTTAGGGAAAGGGATAGGGTCGGGGTCGGGTTGATGGTTATGGTTAGGGTTGTGGTCAGGGTCGGGGTCGGGGTTGGGGTTAGGGAAAGGGATAGGGTCGGGGTCGGGTTGATGGTTATGGTTAGGGTTGTGGTCAGGGTCGGGGTCGGGGTTGGGGTTAGGGAAAGGGATAGGGTCGGGGTCGGGTTGATGGTTATGGTTAGGGTTGTGGTCAGGGTCGGGGTCGGGGTTGGGGTTAGGGAAAGGGATAGGGTCGGGGTCGGGTTGATGGTTATGGTTAGGGTTGTGGTCAGGGTCGGGGTCGGGGTTGGGGTTAGGGAAAGGGATAGGGTCGGGGTCGGGTTGATGGTTATGGTTAGGGTTGTGGTCAGGGTCGGGGTCGGGGTTGGGGTTAGGGAAAGGGATAGGGTCGGGGTCGGGTTGATGGTTATGGTTAGGGTTGTGGTCAGGGTCGGGGTCGGGGTTGGGGTTAGGGAAAGGGATAGGGTCGGGGTCGGGTTGATGGTTATGGTTAGGGTTGTGGTCAGGGTCGGGGTCGGGGTTGGGGTTAGGGAAAGGGATAGGGTCGGGGTCGGGTTGATGGTTATGGTTAGGGTTGTGGTCAGGGTCGGGGTCGGGGTTGGGGTTAGGGAAAGGGATAGGGTCGGGGTCGGGTTGATGGTTATGGTTAGGGTTGTGGTCAGGGTCGGGGTCGGGGTTGGGGTTAGGGAAAGGGATAGGGTCGGGGTCGGGTTGATGGTTATGGTTAGGGTTGTGGTCAGGGTCGGGGTCGGGGTTGGGGTTAGGGAAAGGGATAGGGTCGGGGTCGGGTTGATGGTTATGGTTAGGGTTGTGGTCAGGGTCGGGGTCGGGGTTGGGGTTAGGGAAAGGGATAGGGTCGGGGTCGGGTTGATGGTTATGGTTAGGGTTGTGGTCAGGGTCGGGGTCGGGGTTGGGGTTAGGGAAAGGGATAGGGTCGGGGTCGGGTTGATGGTTATGGTTAGGGTTGTGGTCAGGGTCGGGGTCGGGGTTGGGGTTAGGGAAAGGGATAGGGTCGGGGTCGGGTTGATGGTTATGGTTAGGGTTGTGGTCAGGGTCGGGGTCGGGGTTGGGGTTAGGGAAAGGGATAGGGTCGGGGTCGGGTTGATGGTTATGGTTAGGGTTGTGGTCAGGGTCGGGGTCGGGGTTGGGGTTAGGGAAAGGGATAGGGTCGGGGTCGGGTTGATGGTTATGGTTAGGGTTGTGGTCAGGGTCGGGGTCGGGGTTGGGGTTAGGGAAAGGGATAGGGTCGGGGTCGGGTTGATGGTTATGGTTAGGGTTGTGGTCAGGGTCGGGGTCTGGGTGGGGTTAGGGAAAGGGATAGGGTCGGGGTCGGGTTGATGGTTATGGTTAGGGTTGTGGTCAGGGTCGGGGTCGGGGTTGGGGTTAGGGAAAGGGATAGGGTCGGGGTCGGGTTGATGGTTATGGTTAGGGTTGTGGTCAGGGTCGGGGTCGGGGTTGGGGTTAGGGAAAGGGATAGGGTCGGGGTCGGGTTGATGGTTATGGTTAGGGTTGTGGTCAGGGTCGGGGTCGGGGTTGGGGTTAGGGAAAGGGATAGGGTCGGGGTCGGGTTGATGGTTATGGTTAGGGTTGTGGT
>NW_028152910.1:0-10352 GCF_951799395.1 Argentina silus | reverse complement strand
CGCAGGGTCTGGTAAAGGGGGAAAAAAATAGTGAGACACCATCTGACAGAAGACAGAAGAGAGAAAGCACAGAGAAAGGGTGGTTGACTCACTGTGAAGGCCTGGCGTAGGGTGGTGACCCTCAGGGCAATGTCCTCAGTCCTCTTGGTGGTCAAATAGAGGCTATGGGAGAGAATGACGCATGTAAACCGGTGGAGTTACTAAGTGATAATATGGTAAAGGCTTGATAATATGGTAAAGGCTTAAGTGTTAAGTTTGACCTCATAGCAGTTCTGACCCTGTGGCTCAGGATCAGTGTACTGCTGCTGAGCGGGTGTGGAGAAAGAGTCAGCCCCCGACCACGCAGTGGAGGACAGCTGCCCATCCGGTCCCATACGCAGGACGGTATTCACCACAGAGATGTCTGTCTGCTACTCACAACACACACACATACACACATCTCTTTAGCTAAAATGCATGGAGGTGGCTAGCAAGCTAGCTAGTTCAAGCTAAAGGTAACTCTTAGCAACGCCCTTAGACACTGTCAACGGGTTACTTAGCCACCTAGCAGCTAACAATGCTATCATTGCTTCTAACTGGCAAAATAATCATTGCACACACAATTTGTGAGATATGTGTCTCCTGTAAAATGTAATTAAATGTCACATACCCTCTTCAAAGTCGCTGTCGCTTTCCTCTTCACGATCGCGAACCTTGCAAAAAAGAAAACACGAACAACCCGTCGTAGAGACGGCAGACCGCAGTCCACGCACTCGCGCAGCCAATCCTGAATATCACCGAGGCATTTTTCAGTCCGTTTTGCTCAGAAAATCAGCAGGTTTGTGTCGATGTGAACATCAACTGAAGTCTGTTGTTATCTGGAGCGGACTGAACATTCCATAGAATGTTGCTAATGTTCTATATTGAAAGGTTGCATAGCAACACACCGTTTTGAAAATAATGAGTAATAATGATGCATGACATGTATCATCAACACTTTTCAAAAATGCGTTACCATGTGACCTCTAGAAATAGAACATGAGCAGCCTTCTATGTTTGATCCAGCGCTACGCAGCAACACACCTCTGATGATGTTGACATTGACGAGACCCAGCTAGTCTTCTGAGCGCTAGCATTACTACGCCACTAGCATTAGCAACGAAAGGTACTGAGAAACGCAGGTTTGGCTGCGGGAGTGCATGGATAGCGGACTGCCATTTCTACGACAGGTTGTTGTTCCTGTTTTCTTTTTGAGAGTACAGCGACTTCGAAGCAGGTATGTCACGTTTAATTACATTTTACAGTAGACACGTGGTAAACAAATGCATCTGTGTAATGGCATGACTGTTAGTCCGTCAGTAGCAACGGTGGTAGCATTGTTAGCTTTAGCTTGAACTAGCTCGCTTGCTCGTCACCAACATGCATGTTCGACTTGTGCCGTGTTGTTTTAGCAACACGTATCGAGTGGTTGTCTAACTATCGTTCAGATATGGTCCAACTATCGTCACATACCCTCTCCGAAGTCGCTGCCGTCGCTTCCCTCTTCACGATCGCGGACCCAGCAAAAAAGAAAACACGGAAGTAAAAACGGCAGGCCGCAGTCAAAACCTGAAAAACACTGAGGCATTTTTCAGCCCGTTTTGCTCCGAAAATCAGCTGGTTTGTGTCGATGTAAACATCAACTCAAGTTTGTTGTTATCTGGAGCGGATTGAACATTCCATAGAATGTTGCTAATGTTCTATATTGAAAGGTTGCATAGCAACACACAGTTTTGAAAATAATTCATAATAATCATAGATGACATGCATCATAAAGACTTTTCAAAAATGCGTTACCATGTGACCTCTAGAAATAGAACATGAGCAGCATTCTATGGAATGGTTGATCCAGCGCTACACAGCAACACACTTCTGTTGATGTTTACATTGAGGAGAACCCGCTGGTTTTCTGAGAGCTAGCATAACTAAGCCATGAGCATTAGCAACGAAAGGTACTGAGAAATGCCTCGGTGGTAGGTATGTCACGTTTAATTACATTTTACAGTAGACACATAGTAAACAAATGCATCTGTGTAATGGCATGACTGTTAGTCCGTCAGTAGCAACGGTGGTAGCATTGTTAGCTTTAGCTTTAACTAAGACTGTGAGGTGGAGGAGGCCAGACGAGACCAGCTATTCCACTTAGACACAGTCCGTCTGGCGTAAGGACAGACACACTGATCTCTGATGAGGAGGATTTCTCATTGTACAATGTATGCTCCCTCCTCTGTCTCCCCTCAGCTCCAGCAAAGCCCTCCTCCTGCAGCTCCTGTACCTGGTCCCTGTGAGAGGTGAGAGGGGGGCGGTGAGGCGTGCTGTGTCCCTCTGCAGTGCCCTGGGTGGAGAGCTGGACCTCAGTGAGACCACAAACCAAAGTTATACATAGTTAGTATATAGCTGGTATATGATTCCAATTCTCAGAATGAGCCATGAATCAGGAAATTTGGTGTTTCACATATAAGCATTAGCAATGTTTTTTTGAATTGTTTTTTTATGACTGCCATGGGAGTGGCTGTGGACAAAATCTGCGATGGCCCTATATCCAATTACATTTCTGAAGTCCCTCTCTATCAGAAGAGGTTTTATGCTCTCACCTTTAAACCCAGATGAACATGTATTTTAATCTGAACTGTCTTAGACTATTAAATATAACTTGAAATGGTGACTGACTACTGCTTGAGTTTGTTTTGTGTGAATCTGTAATGACACCAACTCTCATTACAGACCATTATTGACCAATAAGACACTTTACTAAATTTCTATTTCTATCTCTCCACTGGACGAAAGTCATTCCTATGGGATTTCCCATAGAGTGAAATAAGGCAGATTTCTTGACAGATTTCATGTTGACAGACATCAATAGCAGACTCCAAAGTCACTAGGTCTCAACTACCCAGCTTAAGCATATTGAACAACACTTATTGGATTTGTGTTCTAATGGCCTACTCTATGTTACCTAGTGATAGGTTTGGGAATTGTTATCTGGGTTTCGTTCTTCCTGGTACATCATCTAGGACTACCTTCTGACTATGTACAACACTCACACACACATGCTAGATATTCTGCCTGATGGGAGGGCAGGACAGTGATGTCAGGTGTGTGTGGTCATTTGATTGTTGTTGTTGTAATGGCTTAATTACACCTCATTTGGCTCTGTTCTAACCTACCACTCTAGTCTTACACACACGTTGCTGGGGAAATGGCACAAGAAAGACGCAATCCTAGCAACGACAATTGTCAGTAGCACTAATTTTGTAATAATGATGCATGACATGTATTTTCAACACTTTTCAAAAATATGTCACTAATGTATTGGCATTATTACAACTTTGTGTTTCCAATGTATTAATAAGGGCTTTCCCTATTGGCTTCCCTATACCACATAAAACACTTGGCACTCCAGGTGGTGAGTGTACCGGAATTCTTTGGCGGTGAGTGAGTTAAACGCAGATGACGGTTCAAGATACAGCATCAGTAGACAAACATGTTTTGCAGCGCTCACTCAGTCCTGTACATCATGCATGCTCATGGTGTCAACTCAACGTATTGTATGTGTGAAATAGGACAAGCAGATCTCACTCACTAGTAAGATGAGGAAAGTGGTTCTTTTATATTTCCTGTTGTTACTTTTATATTTTTTCATGTTTTTATTATTCATTTTGGTAATTCTTGATTATTATACTTTGTTTAAAATAATCAAAGAGGGGACTGTTGGAATTGTACAATATTCTATGTGCCTCTCGACCTTTCACCTAGTGGTACCATGCCATAACCAGTACACAATGCAGAGACATGAAATCAGATGCTGGGGAATGGGGGGCCTAGGACCTGTAGCCCTCCAAGGCCAAATTCCATTGCAAGTCTATATATTCTAGTAGTAGTGTTACTATACTGGTACACAGTACACAGTGTGTCTTTATTCTTGATGGAAAGTTGGAGGACATTACATATGAATTAGTTTATTTGTGTTTACTTAATGTGGGGATGAAATATGTTCCTCTGACACTAGACACCAAAATCACTACTATAGAGAGTGAAATGTTTGATTCTGTCTTTGAGATTCTTATAGCCCAATTTTGTGCAATAATATCTATTTACTAAAATCTGATCTTTAAGAAAGATATTTTTCTCCCTCTTTACGCAGTCTTGGATATTGCTCTGTTAAAGAGAAACAATGTTTCTTCTGGAACTTTTTCAAGTTTAATTGTGGTATGATTTCTGAGTAGTTTCTTGACTATTAAAGTGATTCTACGAGATAATTTCTATAATCTCAGCCTACAGTTCTCAACGTAGCGCTAATGAGTTGGAAACGGGTCCCTGTTACATGCCCTCAGTGTGGTGCGTATGTGTGTGGATTCCACGTAGACCAATGACATCGACACACTTAACAGTAATGCTGCTTCTAAAGTTGGCGATGATAAACTAGGGAGTCTGTGGCTGAATGAGATAAAACAGTGATTCAATTGATTATATTTGTACAAACTATGCATTGATAATTCAGACACAAAATAAGAGGTTAAATAATACAGAAATAGTTATTGCCATATCCCGTAGCTTCTCTTTAATGATTCATTCATAGATAGTGACAATTCAAATAATTTGAAAATATGTGGCTGCACTGTTACTAATGCTATAAATGCAACACATGCTTATAATGTGCAAACTGAATTATAAACCCATTATAAAAGGAAACCTTAGTGTTAAGTGTCACCAAAAGAAAAGAAAACACAGAGACATTAAATCAATTTGAGATACTCCATCACTCATTTATTTGCAAATATATGTAATAAGTGTCTGTAAGTAAAGACAATGAGACTCCGGTGGCCCTGCATATCAGAGAGAGAGAGGGGAAAGGGAGAGAGGGGGGGACATAACAAGAAGGCATGTGAGGTTATTATTTAAACTTTAACTAGAATACTTATTGGATTTCACTGAAGTATCCTTTGCGGTTACTGATGGAGTTTGACCCTGTGGAATTCCTAAAAAAAGAAAGACAGAAAAAAAGAGAAAGAGAGGGGGAGGGGGAGTGCAACTTTAGTGGTAAGAATAAAATTACTTCCAATCATTTAAAATGACTTATTCCGATTACTTAATAGCGTGTGTGTGTGTGTGTGTGTGTGTGTGTGTGTGCGTGCCCCCTCAGAAGGACGCCATGAGAAGCTGAAGGTGGTGCTCCAGGAGGCTCGAGACTCCAACGACCAGAGACTCCGTGTTGAAGTACCAGGGAACCTCCTGACCAAACATGTCGTCCAGAAGCATCATCAGCCCGCCCTGAGGTAAGGCTCTGAGTTACTGCTAGTTCACAGTACTCATTTAAACTGAACAATAGATTGGATGCTAAATACTAGAGAGAAGGAACAGTAACAACATCAGAACTTGTCTGTACCTTCAGGTGCAGCAGGCATCTCTCAGCCTCTGGTTTCATGTTGCTGGCAGGCAGGCAGGAGTGTAGGAGAGAGTACAGACGCTCCACAAAACCACCAGGTTGCTAACAGCAAACATAGGAGGAGAGAGCAGAGAGTCATATGAACTTGTCAACAAAGTCACCCTGTAACAGTCTTCAGTATAAGAACAGTACTCACCACCACCAGGGGCCTCCCCACCATCACCCCAAACAGAACCAGCTCATAGAGGATGTCTATGAGGTTGACATGGCTAATCTAACAAAAGACAAAAACATTTACAACAAAATAGCAATGATATTAAAAAGAAGGACCCAATACAGGCACAGGTAATCAATGTGAGACTACTGAAGTGAATGAACTAACCTGATGTTCTGCCAGCTCCATCTCAATGTCACCCTGTTTGGAGGGATCACTCAGGTACCCAACAAGGTCATCATAGGCACGGATGAACTGTGCCTCGTCCTATACAGAACAAGAGAGACAATGTCAGTAAACGGTTGTTACATTTTCTCTTGATAATTCACTCTGTTGGAGGAAGCCAATGTCTTACCTTGTGATTGGCCTGAACCAGTGCTCCCAGCAGGACCTTCCCAGCCACGTACAGCTGGTTCTTGCTCTGGGTGGAACTGCGCAGGGTCTGGTAAAGGGGGAAAAAAATAGTGAGACACCATCTGACAGAAGACAGAAGAGAGAAAGCACAGAGAAAGGGTGGTTGACTCACTGTGAAGGCCTGGCGTAGGGTGGTGACCCTCAGGGCAATGTCCTCAGTCCTCTTGGTGGTCAAATAGAGGCTATGGGAGAGAATGACGCATGTAAACCGGTGGAGTTACTAAGTGATAATATGGTAAAGGCTTGATAATATGGTAAAGGCTTAAGTGTTAAGTTTGACCTCATAGCAGTTCTGGCCCTGTGGCTCAGGATCAGTGTACTGCTGCTGAGCGGGTGTGGAGAAAGAGTCAGCCCCCGACCACGCAGTGGAGGACAGCTGCCCATCCGGTCCCATACGCAGGACGGTATTCACCACAGAGATGTCTGTCTGCTACTCACAACACACACACATACACACATCTCTTTAGCTAAAATGCATGGAGGTGGCTAGCAAGCTAGCTAGTTCAAGCTAAAGGTAACTCGCCCTTAGACACTGTCAACGGGTTACTTAGCCACCTAGCAGCTAACAATGCTATCATTGCTTCTAACTGGCAAAATAATCATTGCACACACAATTTGTGAGATATGTGTCTCCTGTAAAATGTAATTAAATGTCACATACCCTCTTCAAAGTCGCTGTCGCTTTCCTCTTCACGATCGCGAACCTTGCAAAAAAGAAAACACGAACAACCCGTCGTAGAGACGGCAGACCGCAGTCCACGCACTCGCGCAGCCAATCCTGAATATCACCGAGGCATTTTTCAGTCCGTTTTGCTCAGAAAATCAGCAGGTTTGTGTCGATGTGAACATCAACTGAAGTCTGTTGTTATCTGGAGCGGACTGAACATTCCATAGAATGTTGCTAATGTTCTATATTGAAAGGTTGCATAGCAACACACCGTTTTGAAAATAATGAGTAATAATGATGCATGACATGTATCATCAACACTTTTCAAAAATGCGTTACCATGTGACCTCTAGAAATAGAACATGAGCAGCCTTCTATGTTTGATCCAGCGCTACGCAGCAACACACCTCTGATGATGTTGACATTGACGAGACCCAGCTAGTCTTCTGAGCGCTAGCATTACTACGCCACTAGCATTAGCAACGAAAGGTACTGAGAAACGCAGGTTTGGCTGCGGGAGTGCATGGATAGCGGACTGCCATTTCTACGACAGGTTGTTGTTCCTGTTTTCTTTTTGAGAGTACAGCGACTTCGAAGCAGGTATGTCACGTTTAATTACATTTTACAGTAGACACGTGGTAAACAAATGCATCTGTGTAATGGCATGACTGTTAGTCCGTCAGTAGCAACGGTGGTAGCATTGTTAGCTTTAGCTTGAACTAGCTCGCTTGCTCGTCACCAACATGCATGTTCGACTTGTGCCGTGTTGTTTTAGCAACACGTATCGAGTGGTTGTCTAACTATCGTTCAGATATGGTCCAACTATCGTCACATACCCTCTCCGAAGTCGCTGCCGTCGCTTCCCTCTTCACGATCGCGGACCCAGCAAAAAAGAAAACACGGAAGTAAAAACGGCAGGCCGCAGTCAAAACCTGAAAAACACTGAGGCATTTTTCAGCCCGTTTTGCTCCGAAAATCAGCTGGTTTGTGTCGATGTAAACATCAACTCAAGTTTGTTGTTATCTGGAGCGGATTGAACATTCCATAGAATGTTGCTAATGTTCTATATTGAAAGGTTGCATAGCAACACACAGTTTTGAAAATAATTCATAATAATCATAGATGACATGCATCATAAAGACTTTTCAAAAATGCGTTACCATGTGACCTCTAGAAATAGAACATGAGCAGCATTCTATGGAATGGTTGATCCAGCGCTACACAGCAACACACTTCTGTTGATGTTTACATTGAGGAGAACCCGCTGGTTTTCTGAGAGCTAGCATAACTAAGCCATGAGCATTAGCAACGAAAGGTACTGAGAAATGCCTCGGTGGTAGGTATGTCACGTTTAATTACATTTTACAGTAGACACATAGTAAACAAATGCATCTGTGTAATGGCATGACTGTTAGTCCGTCAGTAGCAACGGTGGTAGCATTGTTAGCTTTAGCTTTAACTAAGACTGTGAGGTGGAGGAGGCCAGACGAGACCAGCTATTCCACTTAGACACAGTCCGTCTGGCGTAAGGACAGACACACTGATCTCTGATGAGGAGGATTTCTCATTGTACAATGTATGCTCCCTCCTCTGTCTCCCCTCAGCTCCAGCAAAGCCCTCCTCCTGCAGCTCCTGTACCTGGTCCCTGTGAGAGGTGAGAGGGGGGCGGTGAGGCGTGCTGTGTCCCTCTGCAGTGCCCTGGGTGGAGAGCTGGACCTCAGTGAGACCACAAACCAAAGTTATACATAGTTAGTATATAGCTGGTATATGATTCCAATTCTCAGAATGAGCCATGAATCAGGAAATTTGGTGTTTCACATATAAGCATTAGCAATGTTTTTTTGAATTGTTTTTTTATGACTGCCATGGGAGTGGCTGTGGACAAAATCTGCGATGGCCCTATATCCAATTACATTTCTGAAGTCCCTCTCTATCAGAAGAGGTTTTATGCTCTCACCTTTAAACCCAGATGAACATGTATTTTAATCTGAACTGTCTTAGACTATTAAATATAACTTGAAATGGTGACTGACTACTGCTTGAGTTTGTTTTGTGTGAATCTGTAATGACACCAACTCTCATTACAGACCATTATTGACCAATAAGACACTTTACTAAATTTCTATTTCTATCTCTCCACTGGACGAAAGTCATTCCTATGGGATTTCCCATAGAGTGAAATAAGGCAGATTTCTTGACAGATTTCATGTTGACAGACATCAATAGCAGACTCCAAAGTCACTAGGTCTCAACTACCCAGCTTAAGCATATTGAACAACACTTATTGGATTTGTGTTCTAATGGCCTACTCTATGTTACCTAGTGATAGGTTTGGGAATTGTTATCTGGGTTTCGTTCTTCCTGGTACATCATCTAGGACTACCTTCTGACTATGTACAACACTCACACACACATGCTAGATATTCTGCCTGATGGGAGGGCAGGACAGTGATGTCAGGTGTGTGTGGTCATTTGATTGTTGTTGTTGTAATGGCTTAATTACACCTCATTTGGCTCTGTTCTAACCTACCACTCTAGTCTTACACACACGTTGCTGGGGAAATGGCACAAGAAAGACGCAATCCTAGCAACGACAATTGTCAGTAGCACTAATTTTGTAATAATGATGCATGACATGTATTTTCAACACTTTTCAAAAATATGTCACTAATGTATTGGCATTATTACAACTTTGTGTTTCCAATGTATTAATAAGGGCTTTCCCTATTGGCTTCCCTATACCACATAAAACACTTGGCACTCCAGGTGGTGAGTGTACCGGAATTCTTTGGCGGTGAGTGAGTTAAACGCAGATGACGGTTCAAGATACAGCATCAGTAGACAAACATGTTTTGCAGCGCTCACTCAGTCCTGTACATCATGCATGCTCATGGTGTCAACTCAACGTATTGTATGTGTGAAATAGGACAAGCAGATCTCACTCACTAGTAAGATGAGGAAAGTGGTTCTTTTATATTTCCTGTTGTTACTTTTATATTTTTTCATGTTTTTATTATTCATTTTGGTAATTCTTGATTATTATACTTTGTTTAAAATAATCAAAGAGGGGACTGTTGGAATTGTACAATATTCTATGTGCCTCTCGACCTTTCACCTAGTGGTACCATGCCATAACCAGTACACAATGCAGAGACATGAAATCAGATGCTGGGGAATGGGGGGCCTAGGACCTGTAGCCCTCCAAGGCCAAATTCCATTGCAAGTCTATATATTCTAGTAGTAGTGTTACTATACTGGTACACAGTACACAGTGTGTCTTTATTCTTGATGGAAAGTTGGAGGACATTACATATGAATTAGTTTATTTGTGTTTACTTAATGTGGGGATGAAATATGTTCCTCTGACACTAGACACCAAAATCACTACTATAGAGAGTGAAATGTTTGATTCTGTCTTTGAGATTCTTATAGCCCAATTTTGTGCAATAATATCTATTTACTAAAATCTGATCTTTAAGAAAGATATTTTTCTCCCTCTTTACGCAGTCTTGGATATTGCTCTGTTAAAGAGAAACAATGTTTCTTCTGGAACTTTTTCAAGTTTAATTGTGGTATGATTTCTGAGTAGTTTCTTGACTATTAAAGTGATTCTACGAGATAATTTCTATAATCTCAGCCTACAGTTCTCAACG